>NW_016818171.1:317730-321883 GCF_001698545.2 Rhinopithecus bieti | reverse complement strand
CCACCCCACCCCCGCATACAGCCAGGAAAAAAGAAAAGCACTGCCTTTTCTTTCCTGCCTTCTCTAAAACTAGGGAGATGTGGTGAGAGAACCTGTTTCATGGACAAGCTGGGTGGTTCTTAACTGCAACACTATTCTGAATATAGATTAGTTTGCAAAGGAAAGTTACAGGACAGGAATATAAAGGTCTACCCCTCCAACTACCTCATACACTGGTACATTTGCATGTACACACACACACAGATGTGAGGGCACCTTTAATTCAGCTGAGTAATGTGCAGCAATCAGCTCCCAGCTTCATACCTGGCCACTTGGGATGCCTCCTCACTCCTACTTTCCTTACCTGACTCAAAATAAGGTTCCTCCTGTTGGCTTCTTCCTGAGACACAGCCAATTCTAATCATTCCTCTGCCCCTCAAATCTTCAACACTACCTGAGCTTTCTGTGCAGGAGCAATTCCTTGGGTGGTAATCCATTTTTAATGTGTTAAATATTACTTAAAATAAGTGAGAGGTAATCATGGACTGTGGACAATACAGAGATTTATCAAAAGGGCATTTGTGTAAACAGGAATTTACAGTTTGCCTTACCTATTCCTTTTATATGACAGCCTCAATTTCCTCTAACAGAATGTAAATCCCCCATCTCTATTCATTCAGTTTTTTTCGCATTAGGTTAGAATCTGCCAATTATTCTTTCTCTCCTTTGGGTCATTAGTGGCTGCCATGGATCATAATTTGCCTGACTTTGTAATATCTAACAGATATTACAATTTCATTTTAGTTTTTGATATGACAGTTTTTTGTTTTTTGTTTTCTGTTTTTGAGATGGAGTCTCGCTGTGTCACCCAGACTGGAGTGCAGTGGCGCGATCTCACCTCACTGCAACCCCCATCTGCTGGGTTCAAAAGCGATTCTCCTGTCTCAGCCTCCCGATTGACTGGGACTACAGGCGTCTGCCACCACAACCGACTAAATTTTTTATTTTTAGTAGAGACGGCGGGGGGGGGGGGCTCACTATGTTGGGCAGGCTGGTCTTGAACTCCTGACCTCAGGTGATCCACCCACCTCGGCCTCCCAAAGTGCTGGAATTACAGGCATGAGCCACTGTGCCCAGTCTCCTAATTATGTTTTATTCCACCTGCCCCTATGTATAAGCATTACCACCCTAATTATGCTTTTTGTTTTTTGTTGAGACAGAGTCTCACTCTGTCACCCAGGCTGGAGTGCAGTGGCATGATCTCGGCTCACGGCAACCTCTGCCTCCCAGGTTCAAGTGATTATCCTACCTCAGCCTCCAGAGTAGCTGGGATTACAGGTGTCCACCACCATAACTGGCTAATTTTTATATTTCTTAGTAGAGACGGGGTCTCACTCTGTTGGGCAGGCTGGTCTTGAACTCCTGACATCAGGTGATCCACCCGCCTCAGCCTACCAAAGTGCTGGGATTACAGGCATAAGCCACCACACCCAGCCTGATATTATAGTTTTTAATAAGAGTGATTCAGCCCGGGCAACATGACGAGATCCCGACTCAAAAAAAGTAAAAACTTAGGCCAGGCGTGGTGGCTCACGCCTGTAATCCCAGCACTTTGGGAGGCGGAGGCAGGTCAGGAGACGGAGACCATCCTGGCTAACACGGTGAAACCCATATCTACTAAAAATACAAAAAAAATTAGCCAAGCATGGTGGCAGGCGCCTGTAGTCCCAGCTACTCGGGAGGCTGAGGCAGGAGAATGGCATGAACCCGAGAGGCAGAGCTTGCAGTGAGCAAGATCACGCCACTGCACTCCAGCCTGGGCAACAGAGCGAGACTCCATCTCAAAAAAATAAATAAATAAAAATTTAAAAATTAGCTAAGGGTAGTAGCACACGCCCGTAGCCCCAGCTACCCCGGAGGCTGAGGCAGGAGGATCACTTGAGCCTGGGAGGTCAAGGCTGCAATAAGCTGTGATCTCGCCACTGCACTCCAGCCAAGATGACAGAGTGACACCTTGTCTCAAAACATAAACAGTAATAATAGTAACTAATAGCACTTGAACGTTACCTATCTGCCCGGCACTATGCAAAGTACTTGATATGCATCATCTTGCTTCATACTCTCAAGTACTCTACAAGTGAACCTCGTTTCCACAATTGTGGATAGAGAAACTGAAACCCAGAGAAGTGAAAGCAACAGGCCCAAGGTCTAAGAGAAAGCAGAGCTGGGATTAAAGCCCAAGAGGTCTGACCTGATGGTCCACTCTTTTAACTGCCATAGTAACTCTGGACCATGAAACCCTCAAACATAACAACCAAGTGTTTCAAAACTACAATAGCAATCACCTTAGGAAGACTAAAAATATAAGTTCTTTGGCCAATGCGGTTAAAAATTCGAAGGTCAGGTAACAGGTCAGTGATGAGCAAGGTCATTTATTCTCAAGGCTGGGGGTAGCAAGAAGAAAAGCCAGATTGTCCAAACATTATTGCCTTGTAGAGGCAGATTTACCTTCCTTAATATTCTTTTGCTGGGCTGTTAAAAGGAATTTGGAATAAATATGTCCAAGATAACCTGGTAAACAGAAAGGGCTGCAAAAAATCTGGAGAATAAAACCAAGCCAATTAACAGGATACATGTAAAACATACATTTTATATTTCTACAAGTCTTTATTTTTTTATGATAGCATGTTATTACTTTTCTAAAAAGGACAAAATAACTTAATGACATTTAAACCCAATTATTAACAGAAAAGGGATAAGAACTGTGGTTCCTTGGCCTCCTTTCCCCCTTGGTTTAGTTGTCCTAAATTAAGAACTTCTACTTGTAGCTCCCTAAACACACAAGGCTGTTTTTCTTTTTTTGTTTGTTTGAGACGGAGTCTCGCTCTGTTGCCCAGGCTGGAGTGCAGTGGCGCAATCTCAGCTCATTGCAAGCTCCGCCTCCCAGGTTCACGCTATTCTCCTGCCTCAGCCTCCTGAGTAGCCGGGACTACAGGTGGGCCCGCGCCACGCCCGGCTAATTTTTTTGTATTTTTCAGTAGAGACGGGGTTTCACCGTGTTAGCCAGGATGGTCTCAATCTCCTGACCTCGTGATCTGCCTGCCTCAGCCTCCCAAAGTGCTGGGATTACAGGCATGAGCCACCGCACCAGGCCGACACAAGGCTGTTTTAAGCCTCTGCACACTCATGTTCCTTCAGCCTTGAATGCAACTATTTATAACGCAACTTTGTGGAAAGAATTCCTATTCATCCTACAAAACCCTATTCAGGTGTTCCCATCTGATAAAGCCCCTCAATAATGATGACTTTCTCTCACTCCTGAAGAGAATTAATCTCTTTTCTTGGATATTTAATAAGAACTTAGATTTACAGAGCTCTTATTATGTGCCAGGCACTATGCTAAGCATTTTATCCACATGATCGTATTGAATCATCAACAGTACCTACAAGTACTGTTATCATCTTCTTTTACAGATAAGAAAACAGAGGCTCAGGTTCTGACTAGGAAATGGCAGATCCAGGATTCAGTTCCAGATCTGTTTGACTTCAGAGCCTGAGTCTTGAACCACTCACTGTCCTGTCGTCTCCCCTGTCCTACTTCCATACTGGCACAAGACACACCTTGGTCCCTGCAACATCTCCAGTTTCATGAAAACGGACAATGTTTCATTATCCTTGGATCATGCCTGATGCAATACCTGGCTCTCAATATGTTTGCTGATCTGAATTTGAGAGTTGCGGTAATCCTAACATGACAAATGAGAACTGACCACAACAGAAATTCATTCTTCCGTATGTTATTCCCAGGCCTCATAACCTCTCCTTCCTCTGAAGACATGTAGTATTCAGTGTAGCACTATCAGATAGAATGTCTCACTCTGTTGCCCAGGCTGGAGTGCAGTGGCAGGATCTCAGCTCACTGCAGCCTCCACCTCCCAGGTTCAAGCAATGCTCCTGGCTCAGCCTCCAGAGTAGCTGGGACTACAGGCGTGAGCCACCACACCTGGCTAATTTTTGTATTTTTAGTAGAGATGGGGTTTCACCATGTTGGCCAGGCTGGTCTCAAACTCCTGACCTCAAGGGATCCACTCACCTCTGCCTCACAAAGTGCTGGGACTACAGGTGTCAGCCACCATGCCCGGCCTGTTTTTTTTTTTTTTTTTTTTTTTTTTTT
>NW_016818171.1:307452-315607 GCF_001698545.2 Rhinopithecus bieti | reverse complement strand
TCTTGCTCTGTCGCCCAGGCTGGAGTGCAGTGGCCGGATCTCAGTTCACTGCAAGCTCCGCCTCCCGGGTTCACGCCATTCTCCTGCCTCAGCCTCCGGAGTAGCTGGGACTACAGGCGCCCGCCACCTTGCCCGGCTAGTTTTTTGTACTTTTTAGTAGAGACAGGGTTTCACCGTGTTAGCCAGGATGGTCTCGATCTCCTGACCTTGTGATCTGCCCACCTCGGCCTCCCAAAGTGCTGGGATTACAGGCTTGAGCCACCGCGCCCGGCCCACCACAAATTCTTTACACCTATCAAATTCCACCCATTATTTGGGACCCAGCTGAAATCACTCCTTTGGCAAAAAGACTTTCTAGACAACTCCAGGCCTCATAACCTCTCCTTTCTCTGAAGACCTGTAGCATTCAGCAGTAGCACTGTCCAACAGAACATTCTATGATAACAGAAATGTTCTACATCTGTACTGTACATTCTTTTATGTAGAACAGCTACCTTGTTAGCGCAAGAGTAAAGTCTCACCATCTCTTTGCTGACAAGATGTTACACTGGATGGTTAAAACATTTATCAACTCCCTGAGTAGACTGAAATTTCTGTGAACAAGATACAACTTATTCTTCATAGCAACTCTGACAAAGTTGCAAAAGGTATATATTTGTTGGCCAGGCAAGGTGGCTCATGCCTGTAATCCCAGCACTTTGGGAGGCTGAGGTGGGCAGATCTCTTGAGGTCAGAAGTTTGAGACCAGCCTGGTCAACATAGCGAAACCCCACCTCTATTAAAAATACAAAAAGTAGCTAGCTGGGCGTAGTGGTGGGCACCTGTAATCCCAGCTACTCAGGAGGCTGGGGTGCAAGAATCACTTGAACCCAGGAGAAGGAGGTTACAGCAAGCCAAGATCACACCACTGCACTCCAGCCTGGGTGATAGAATGCAACTCCAACTCAAAAAAAAAAAAAGTATATATTTGTTGATTTGCACATCACCTAAGAAAACCATACGCTAAAAAGGTGTCTGGAAAGTTGGTCACCACCTCTACGCCATCTCACATCTGAATGTCAAGAGACACGTAGAGGCAGGGTAGTTAAAGCAACTTTCTAGAGATAGAAATGACCACTGATCAAGCCACAATGCACTCTGGTTTAAATGACATTTAGGTCATGACTGTCCTTAATCTAAAACAAACCTAGATTAGTATTTCTTTTCATTAGTAAATAGCTAAATTCTGATGGTAAATTATGCTGACCAAAAACAGTTCCTCACTTCCCAAGTTAGACATAGCAATTAGGTAGAAAAATAATCTAAGCAAGCTCCATTTGTATTTCTTTTTTCACCTGTTTATTGAATATTTACCTCCCATGAAGTCTTTCGGCCTATTGGTGGTATTTTACTGTTCAGATGTATGTTAGAACTTCACTGATACTGGTTGTGGTGGCTCACATCTGTAATCCTAGCACTTTGGGAGACGGAGGCGGGTGGCTCACGAGGTCAGGAGTTCAAGACCAGCCTAGCCAATATGGTAAAACCCTGGTCTCTACTAAAAATACAAAAATTAGCCAGGCGTGGTGGCACACGCCTGTAGTCCCAGCTACTTGGGAAGCTGAGGCAGGAGAATCACTTGAATCCAGGAGGCAGAGGTTACAGTGAGCCAAGATTGCGCCACTGCACTCCAGCCTGGGCGACAGAGCAAGACTCTGTCTCAAAAAAAAAAATAAATAAAAAGAATTTCACTGATACTTTTCACAAAATATACAAAAGGTGGCACAAATTCCACCACTATGGCACTCTGCCGCCTTGGGCAAGTGTCTTGATCCTTTGGCCTCAATTTTCTTATCTATAATATTACAGTAATTGTTATGTGAACTACCTACCTCACAAGTCCTTTGTGGGTCAATTCATAACTGTGCTGTGGGTTATTTCTTTTTCTTTCCTTTCTTCCTCCTTTCCTTTCCTTTCTTTCTTTCTTAGAGACGGGTTCTCATTATGTTGCCTAGACTAGACTCTAGACCCAATTTCTGGCCTCTCACCATGTTGCCCAGACCAGACTCAACTCCTGGACTCAAGGAATCCTCCAGCCTCAGCCTCCAAGTAGCTGGGATCACAGGTGTGCACCACCATGCCTGGCACTGTGGATATTTTTAAGTGATTATTCTTCCTAAATGAACTACATAAAAAACAAAAGATTCATGAATTTACTAATGGTTCTTTGTGATGGATGTGCTAATACAGAGACTAAAATCAAGGCTCCAACCTCTAAAAAAATTTTTTTTTAAAATTCCAGACTTGTTTCCCCATCCCACTGTGCAAACTGAACAAAAACTGGGCTAGCACTCCCGTCTGGAACATGTAATAAGGAAATAAATGTGCTGACTCAGAGAACACAGACATATTTAATATAAAATAAAATAGAAAACTGGCTGAATCAAGTCATAACACAGTCTAAATCCACATATAAAAGATGGAGATGATTTTCTGCTTTGCTTTATTCAAGCCCAATGCTTTATCAGCACAGCCAGCCAAAAATTTACAACCCATGCATAGACTACGTAAACCTTTAGTTGCACATACAGTAAGACCAGCAGGTACACACTATACACATTTTAAACAAAAAACAATGACTAACCACTGATTTTGTCACCACACTTACAACGACCTGATATGGCACAGAGTGATGTGTACCAAACATGGAAATACCAACTTGGGTGATGGTTTGAATCTTGTTAACTTCAGTGCAACCACACCCCCCAAACGCAGGTAAACTTTGCACACATGGTTTTGTCAAGGCCAGCCTTTGTTTCCCTCTCCTCTGCATTTACCCAAGATCTTGGCTCTGAGACAGAGAACTCCCACTCTCGATTGGTTCATTCCGTCCTATGCAATTAAGCAACACCACAATCCAGTAAACGCAATGGCTCAATTATTTATCTTCTGGCCGACTTTACCAGGTACTTGGAAAAGAACATTGCCAAGAGATTTATTTCTCTCTCTAGAGCTGGCTTGATGGGTTGACGGGGATTTTATTTTGTCTTTTTTTTCCCCTCTTTTTTACATGGCGGGGGCGTGGGGGGAGCATAGTTTAACCTAGAAAAAGATGGGAGGGAATTTAGAAAGAGTACCGGTCTGTCAATTTCCCTACAGGAAACTTGATTCTTATGCAATAAAGCCTACCCGCGACCAGCCAGCCCGTGAGGCTGCAGGGGACAGACACACCTATTCCTGCCTCCAGAAGGGCACAGCTGGCTCCTGAAGGAGCGGGAACGGGGCAAGCGGAGGAAGTGGCTCAGCGGGAGCCGCCGGCCGAGCGGGGAGGAGGCGCTTTCCGACCCCCACCCGCGCCGGTGATCCCCGCCGGCGTGACAGTCGCTCCGGTGGCCGGAACGTCCCCAGGGCCCCAGGAAGCAGGAAATCGGGGGACTGTCCCTCACTCCTGCCGCCGCAGCCGAGTGCGCCCTCGCCCCACGGTGCCCCCTCGGGCCCGTTCTCACTGTTTCTCCGAAGAACGAAACTTCCCTCCAGCGCCCCGAGTCCCTTCCGAGGCCCGCTCCTGTCATCCCGAAGAGTCTTCCCTCAGGGCGACCCTCCGCGTCTCCTCATCTCTCCCCGCCCCACTGCAGCGTCCATCACAAAATCCCCAAGGTCCCAGAGGCCCCCAACCGCGGCGGCGCCCCCAGGTCCCCAGACCTCCCCGACGGCCCCACCCTGCACCCCCTTCACCTGTTTCTCCAGCAGAGGCCGAGAGGCCGGGGCTGCGCGTGCGCCGGGGGCGGGCGGCGGGGCTCCCTCAGGCCGAAGGGCTTCTCCGAGCCGAGGGGGAGAGACAGCGCCGAGCCGGGGTGCCTGTCCAGGATCCGGTTGGGGCTTGTTCCCTCGGCTGCGACGTCGGAACCCCCGGCTCCCCCTCCGGGTCTACGCCACCGCAGCTCCGGAAACCGCTGAATTACAGCCCCTTCAGCCAATCCCCGCCCAGCCCCAGCCTGGCCGAGGCACGCCGTCATGCATAATTCATGAACGGCCATTTCGCTCGGCCACCCAGAGGTCCCAGTGAGTGTGCGCTACCGACAAAGCCCCGCCCACTGACCAATGAAGAGAACAGCTAGGAGAAAGGGCGGAGCCAAGAGAAGACTGATACGCCCCTGTGCTGGCTGTTCCGACAGTTCGGTGCTCCTCCCTCCGCCACAGCGAGGGAAGAGCCGAGGACTTGGGCACAGAAGCCCGGGGGGAGGGAGGGAAGATGACCGGAATGTTCTGCTGAAAACTCAGCTGAGTTCCTGGCAGTGCGTGACGTCAAGGCACTTTAAATGCCCCTGATAGAGCTCCCTCCTGTCCGCTCTCCCTTTTTCCGGCCCTTGGCACCACGTGGTGGCGAGATTGAGAGCCTCTTACCACGTGGGAATCAGCCAGTTAGACAGTCCACAGGTATCTCGAGATCCTCTGGGGACCCAACACCTGAAATGGGTTCTGGGGACAGCAAAAAGAACATGGGTGACTCCGCCTGCTTTGAACTTCAGTTTCTGCGTGAGCAGGGACACACACACCCGGAAACATGACGTGGAAATAGAGTAAATACTAGAGTGCGTGGGGAGAGGGTAGTAGATTTAACCCCGTCCTCCGTTCCATCACTTCAAGCATCAAACTCCGACCAGCTAGCCTATTGGCCGGTACAGGCGAATACAGAAGACGGTGTATACGAAAGTTGATACGTGTAGGGCTTGACATTTTTATGCGTCTGAATTGAAATATATGAAATGTTCCGCCTTTTTCGTTTCCACCTTGCCTACTTGGTATGCAAGTTTTGCTGAATTGAAGCCAGTGGTTCATAGGAAATGTAGACATTTTGCCTTTCATAATAGAGGATGGACTTTGCATAATGGAGTGATTTCTGTATATGTGCTGATACTATCAGGGTTTTTAATTTTTATTTTTTTAGGGTCTTTAAACATATGTTAATATTTGTGTTTGTTTAATACGAGCCGGTATAAAGACAAAAATCTATAAAGGACCCATTATCTCACTGCTCAGATAACCCCTGACATTTTTTTTTTTCAATGAAACTAATAACATGTTCCTGTTTAGAAAATGCAGACCATTCAGAAAGGTCAAAAATTTTAAATGAAAATCTTTCCCTACCCCGATCATTCCTTCTCCCCAAGGATAGCTATTCTTATTAATTTCTATTGAGAAAAATCAATGACTCTTAACCTTTGAAGGGAGTCACAGATCCTTCTGAGTGTTTGAAGGAGACTAGATTCTAGCCCCAGAAACAGCACAAGCTTTTACTCACATGGTTCCCCAGATACCTGAAACCCGTCTAACATCTACATATTCAGACCACTCATACCACCTCATATCCAACGAGGGACAGAGGCATCTACAGGGCAATTCACAGGGTCATTGGTGCTGGGAATTGAGAACCTCCTATTGCCCTCTGGTAGACACAGCCCAACGTGGAAATTGCTGTATTTAACCTGTAGAGTGTGTGAGTATTGATTAGACTGTTTATCTACACCACAGGACAGATATCCCTCATCTCCACCTATATTCTCTTGTAACTGCGCTATCCCATGCCATTAACTTCCTCCCTGATAACATAGGGTCTAGGACTTGTTTAGTGATTTACTGCTTACAAAGCACTTACACACCTTATACACTCCCTGCCTCGTTTCTTTCTCACAATCATGAGTAGCAGATAGGAGAGGCTATATTATCCGCTGATAGAAAACTAAAGCAAACATAATATGACATTTTCAAGATCACAGAGATATTCAGAAATATACCAGGTTTTAGGGCTTTATGTCCCATAGCTTTGTTCCTTTCATTCAAACCCTGCCCTGACTTCTCAGGAGCTGTTTCCCTCATTGGCCTCCCCACCAGTAACACATAAAATCTACCTCTGAGACTATCAGTTTGACCTGCAAAAATTCTCTTCAACCCAGACACTGGCCTTTCTCCACGTCCTGCCAAATTCCTCTTGGTTAAATGCTGCAGTTTCTGTCCCTTGGGCCACTGCCTTAATCACCTGATAATTCTCTCCTTACTCTATCCTATTCTTCCACTGGCTGCCAGAGACATCATCCTAAAAATTAAAAAATAAATATACATTCAGGCCAAGTTGGGTAGATCACAAGATCAAGAGTTCGAGACCAGCCTGGCCAACACAGTGAAACCCTGTCTCTATTAAAAATACAAAAATTAGGCTGGGCACTGTGGCTCGCACCTATAATCCCAACACTTTAGGAAGCTGAGGCGGGCAGATCACCTGAGGTCAGGAGTTCAAGACCAGCCTGACCAATGTGATGAAACCCTATCTTTACTAAAAATACAAAAATTAGCTAGTCATGGTGGCTTGCACCTGTAATCCCTGCTACTCGGAAGGCTGAGGCAAGAGAATCGCTTGAAGCCAGGAGGTGAAGGTTGCAGTGAGCCGAGATCGCGCCATTGCATTCCAGCCTGGGCAACAAGAACGAAACTCCATCTCAAAACAAAACGAAACAAAAGCAAAAATTAGCCAGCCATGGTGGCACGCACCTATAGTCCCAGCTACTCAGGAGGCTGTGAGCCCAGATCCCTCCACTGCACTCCAACCTGGGTGATAAAGCAAGACTCTGGCTCAAAAAAAAAAAAATTCAATCATGTCACAGTCGGTTTAAAAATCTCTATGGTTCCCTCCTATCGGCAAGATAAAATCCAAGTAATTTTTTTTTTTTTTTTTTTTTTTTTTTTTTTTTTGAGACAGAGTTTCCTCTTGTCGCCTAGGCTGGAGTGCAATGGTATGATCTTGCGTCACTGCAACCTCTGCCTCCCGGGTTCAAGCAATTCTCCTGCCTCAGCTTCCCAAGTAGCTGGGACTACAGGTGCCCACCACCATGCCCAGCTAATTTTTGCATTTTTAGTAGAGACGGGGTTTTACTATGTTGGCCAGGCTGGTCTTGAACTCCTGACCTCAAGTGATCTGCCCACCTCGGCCTCCCAAAGTGCTGGGATTATAGACATGAGCCACTGCGTCCGGCTAATCTACGTTAAATTTTAAAAATGCTGGCCAGGCACAGTGGCTCATGCCTGTAATCCTAGAGCTTTGAGAGACCGAGGCAGGAGGATCATTTGTGGCCAGGAGTTCAAGATCAGCCTGGGCAACATGGCAAAACACCAACTTTACATAAAATTAGCAGGGCGTGGTGGTGGCATGCCTGTAGTCCCAGCTATTCTGGAAGCTGAGGTAGGAGGATCACTTGAACTCAGAAGGAAGTTCGAAGTTACAGTGAGCTATGATCGTTCTACTGTACTCTGGTCTGAGCAACAGAACAAGACCAACCTGGTCTCAAAAACAAACAACAACAAAAAAAACTGACCATTTAATTCAGTGCCATGGCTGGGCGCGGTGGCTCACGCCTGTAATCCCAACACTTTGGGAGGCCGAGGCGGGCAAATCTTGAGGTCAGGAGTTCAAGACCAGCCTGGCCAACATGATGACACCCCATCTCTACTAAAAATACAAAAAAATTAGCTGGGCGTAATGGCAGGTGCCTGTAATCCCAGTTACTTGGGAGGCTAAGGCAGGAGAATCACTTGAACCGGGGAGGCGGAGGTTGCAGTGAGCCGAGATCACACTACTGTGCTCCAGCCTGGGCGACAAAGTGAGACTCTGTCTCAAAAAAAAAAAAAAAAGAAAAAAGCACTATAATTCAGTGCCATGCATGTGGTAGGAGCTCAATTGATGTTCCTTCTTTCTCCCTCTTGATTTGAATCATAAATTCCTACAAGCCTGGTGCAGTGGCTCACACCTGTAATCTCAGCACTTTGAGAGGCCAAAGTGGGTGGATCACCTGAGGTCAGGAGTTCAAGATCAGCCTGACCAACATGTTGAAAGTCTATCTCGGCCGGGCGCGGTGGCTCAAGCCTGTAATTCCAGCACTTTGGGAGGCCGAGACGGGTGGATCATGAGGTCAGGAGATCGAGACCATCCTGGCTAACACGGTGAAACCCCGTCTCTACTAAAAAATACAAAAAACTAGCCGGGCGATTTGGCGGGCGCCTGTAGTCCCAGCTACTCGGGAGGCTGAGGCAGGAGAATGACGTAAACCCAAGAGGCGGAGCTTGCAGTGAGCTGAGATCCGCCCACTGCACTCCAGCCTGAGCGTGAGACTCCGTCTCAAAAAAA
>NW_016818171.1:290468-307142 GCF_001698545.2 Rhinopithecus bieti | reverse complement strand
AAAAAAAAAAAAAAAAAATTAGCCAAGCGTGGTTGTGGGCACCTGTAATCCTAGGTACTCAGGAGACTGAGGCAGAAGAATCTCCTGAACCCAGGAGATAGAGGTTGCAGTGAGCTAAGATTGCACCATTGCAATCCAGCCTGGGCAATACAGTGAGACTCTGTCTTAAAAAAAAAAAAAAAAAATTCTACAAAGGCTGATCTGAATCCCCCCTTTTCTAACCTAGTCCTACAAACCCTACTAAATGTGCTACCTTCCTCTAAACATATCTACACCTTCTGCAACTTCATGCCTCTGTGTATAGTCTTCCTTCCACCTGTAATCTCTTCCCTTTCCTCAGTCCCTACCTGAGAACTCTTACTCACTCTTCAAAGCCCTGTTGCAACATCACCTCCTCTAGGCTTCCCTCTATTCTTACTGGCAAAGTTAATCTCCTACCAGACTCCCTCAGCAGGTTGTTTCCCCATCTAGAATATATTCTCTACCTTGAACTCTAATAAATCCATGTATTGGCCTACTTCCTGAAAAATAAACAATAATTAACATTGATTAAGTAATCACTACTATGTTCCAGGAACTATGCTAAGCATTTTACATAGATGATCTCATTTGATCCTCACCAGAACCCAGTGAGGTGGGTAATATTATAATTCTTATTTTACAACTGAGGAAACGAAGACTTAGAAAGTGAAAGACTGGCTCAAGACTGGTCTCACAGCTAGAAACTAGGTGGAAACTCAGAATGAAAATCAGGTCTGGCTGACTCTCTGGCCACATGCTAACAAACATCTTCCCCTAAACTGTGGGTTCCTGGAAACTTGAACCCCTTCAGGCCTGTCTTCATAATCTCAGCATCTATCATCTAGCCTAGAGCTCACCTAAGACTGAATTAATTAAATACTAATAAATAAGTCTTGGCCGGGCGCGGTGGCTCAAGCCTGTAATCCCAGCACTTTGGGAGGCCGAGGCGGGCGGATCACGAGGTCAGGAGATCGAGAACATCCTGGCTAACACAGTGACACCCCGTCTCTACTAAGAAATACAAAAAACTAGCTGGGCGAGGTGGTGGGCGCCTGTAGTCCCAGCTACTCGGGAGGCTGAGGCAGGAGAATGGCGTGAACCTGGAAAGTGGAGCTTGCAGTGAGCCGAGATCCAGCCACTGCACTCCAGCCTGGGCGACAGAGCAAGACTCCGCCTCAAAAATAAATAAATAAATAAATAAATAAATAAATAAATAAATAAGTCTTGAGGCCTGGCGTGGTGGCTCATCCTGTAATCCTAGCACTTTGGGAGGCTGAGGCAGGCGGATCACTCCAGCCTGGGTGACAGGGCGAGACTTGGTCTCAAAAAACAAAAAAAGGACCGGGCGCAGTGGCTCACGCCCATAATCCCAGCACTTTGGGAGGCTGAGGCGGGTGAATCATGAGGCCAGGAGATCGAAACCATCCTGGCTAACATGGTGAAAACCCATCTCTACTGAAAAAATACAAAAAAATTAGCCCGGCGTGGTGGCGGGCGCCTGTAGTCCCAGCTACTCAGGAGGCTGAGGCAGGAGAATGGCGTGAACCCAGGAGGAGGAGCTTGCAGTGAGTCCAGATAGCGCCACTGCACTCCAGGTTGAGCGACAGAGTGAGACTCCGCCTCAAAACAAACAAGCAAACAAGCAACAACAACAAAACAGAAAAAGAAAAAAAAAAATACTGAGTGGGGAGGACTGTTGAAACTGGAGGAAAGAGACATCCCTGCATAATGATGCCTGAGGTGTTTTGGCAGAGAGAAGGCCCAAGGAGTTTGTGTTGCGCAGACCTGTTCTTCACTGTGATATTAGTGAGGGGGGTTTGGGCAGCTCTGGGTGAGCCTTTCTGTTGCTGAACCCCATGAAGATCTCATTACCCTCACAAGTTGCCCCTTACTCCCTTTGGTCACCGCAGTGACTTGTCACCCACTTACCATCCCCAAGGTTCTCTTTCTTGCCATGCTTTCCTCTTGACTTTGGGTTTTACTGCTAATTCCTTCAGGGAAGAGGTGAAGGAGTTCTCACAGGGTTAATGAGAAGTTTGGACACAAATATAGTTGTCATTAAGGAAAAACAGATACTCAAGCTCTCAAATTAGAGATGCTGTACTTGAATTTGAATCCTGGCTCTGCCATTTACCAGCTCTGTGTTCTTGGGGAAGTGACTTAGCCTTAGGTAAGTCTCATTTTCTGCATCTGTAAAGTCACAGTATTTGCCTCATGGGGTTATTGTAAAGATTAAATGAGTTCACAGATGTGTTACATGAATTACATGCTTAGAACGGTGGCTAGTACATAGTCAACACTCTGTGTTTGTTAATGCTGATATCATTATTCAAGACTTTTTTTGGAGACAGAGTCTCGCTCTGTCGCCCAGGCTGGAGTGCAGTGGCAACCTCCGCCTCCCAGGTTCAAGCGATTCTCCTGCCTCAGCCTCCCAGGTAGCTGAGATTACAGGCCCGCACCACCACACCCAGCTAATTTTTTTGTGTCTTTAGTAGAGACAGGGTTTCACCATGTTGGACAGGCTGGTCTCAGACTTCTGACCTTGTGATCCACCCACCTTGGCCTCCCAAAGTGCTGGGATTACAGATGTGAGCCACTGCGCCCAGCCCCCCACTCAATATTTTCAAGGCTATGATTTTTTTCCTATATCACTTAACACATCATTCATACCATGTCCTTCTGTTCTTCCAGTCAATTCTCATGGGGCTTTAGATACAGTTCTCCTTTATCTCATCTCCTTCAAGGCCCTGCCTACCCCACCTACTTTTCTGCTGCCCATTAAATTCCAGCCAGTCCACTTCCCAGCTCAGAACCTTTGCATATGCTGTTCCTTTTCCTTCCCCGGCTTTGACGTGGCAGTTTCCTTGTTACTCCAACAGGCCTTGTCTAACCACTCTTATCTAAAGTTATTTATAGCCTGTTACTCCCTATTTCTATATCCTGTTTCCTGTGGAATTCATCACAGTTCTTTTTTATTTATTTTATTTTTATTTATTTATTTATTTGTCTATTTTGAGACAGAGTCTCGCTCTGTAACCCAGGCTAGAGTGAAGTGGTGAGATCTTGGCTCACTGCAACCTCCGTTTCCCAGGTTCAAGTGATTCTTCTGCAGCAGCCTCCCGAGTAGCTAAGATTACAGGTGGTCACTACCACACCTGACTAAGTTTTGTGTTTTTAGTAGAGACAGGGTTTCACCATATTGGCCAGGTTGGTCTCAAACTTCTGACCTCAGGTGAGCTGCCTGCCCTTGACCTCTCAAAGTGCTGAGATTATAGGCATGAGCCATAGCGTTCAGCCTTATTTTATTTTATTTTATTTTATTTTATTTGAGACGGGGTCTCACCCAGGCTGGAGTGCAGTGGCATGATCTCAGCTCACTGCAACCTCTTCCTACCAGGCTTAAGCGATCCTTCCACCTCAACCTCCCGAATAGCTGGGACTACAGGTGTGCACCATCACCCCTGGCTAATTTTTCTATTTTTAGTAGAGACAGGGTTTGGCACCTTTCTCTGTCACCCAGGCGAGTGTGCAGTGGTGTGATCATAGCTCACTGCAGCTTTGAACCCCTGGGCTCAAGGCATCCTCCAGCCTCACCCTCCCTAGTAGCTGGGATTACAGCTGTGTGTCACCACACCCAGCTCTGTTTGCAGGGTTTCTTATCTGTCTCTCTCATTATACTGTTAGTTCCAGGAAGAGGTGTCTTCTCTGTTCCAGGCTCCCTTGACTCCCCAGTCAACATGCTTACATAATAGATGCTCAATAAATAATGAATGCATGGAAGTGCTCTTGATCCCACCCCTCTCCTCTTTGAGTGTTCTCAGTTCTCTTCTCCTTCTTGACCTTCTCCATTTGTTCCCTTCTTTCTGACTTGAAGATCCTTCCTCTCTCCCCTACTGACCTTGCTATTTCCTCAAGTTACCCCCATCACTTCACATTCATTGCCCCATGTCCTCATCCCCACTTGCTCCATCAGGGTAGTTTCTGCCCTCTCTTGTTCCTAGGACAGAACTCTTGAAGGCTACCAGGGACCTCCTCATCAACGTTGATATCTTTTTTTTTTTTTTTTTTTTTTTTTGAGACGGAGTCTCACTCTTTTGCCCAGGCTGGAATGCAGTGGTGCGATCTCTGCTCACTGCAAGCTCCGCCTCCCAGGTTCACGCCATTCTCCTGCCTCAGCCTCCCAAGTAGCTGAGACTACAGGCACCTGCCACCACGCTCAGCTAGTTTTTTTGTTTGTTTGTTTGTTTGTTTGTTTTTTGTATTTTTGGTAGAGATGGGGTTTCACCGCTAACAAGCCAAGATTGTCTTGATCTCCTGACCTCGTGATCTGCCCGCCTCGGCCTCCCAAACGTCGGTATCTTTTTAGTCATTTTACTTAACTTCGTGTTGAATCTACAGCTGTTCTCCTCCTCTTCCTTCCTACACGTTCTCTCCTCCCTTGACCATCACAGCAGTTGATAGAAGCAATTGCATTAAATTGAAAGCTGAGGGGAGCTGAGACGAGACATCCTGGCTCTGACACAGAAGAAGCTGTGCAACCTTGGGCTAGCTCCTTAACCTCTCTGAACCTTAGCATCCTCATCTGCAAATAAAGAACATAATTCTGACTTCAGTGAATTTGCATTAAAGTGTTTTTTGTTGGAAGATACTCTCCAGCTGACCATGCAGCATAGCATATAAGAGTCAGGTCCTAAGCCAGGTGTGGTGGCTCACACCTGTAATCCCAGCACTTTAGGAGGCCGAGGCAGATGAATCACCTGAGGTTGGGAGTTCAAGACCAGCCTGACCAACATGGAGAAACCCTGTCTCTACTAAAAACACAAAATTAGCTGGGTGTGGTGGCGCATGCCTGTAATCCCAGCACTTTGGGAGGCCGAGACAGGCTGATCAACCTGAAGTCAGGAGTTCAAGATCAGCCTGGCCAACATGGTGAAACCCTGTCTCTATTAAAAATACAACAAATTAGCCCGTGGTGGTGGGCACCTGTAATCTCAGCTTCTCAGGAGGCCGAAGCAGGAGAATGGCTTGAACCTGGGAGGTGGAGGTTGTGGTGAGCCGAGAGCATGCCCTTGCACTCCAGCCTGGGCAACAAGAGCGAAACACTGTCTAAAAAAACAAATAGAGAATATGAAAGAGGCTGCCTCATAGGTAGTTGTGAAGATTAAATGAGACAACCTGCTAAGTATTTAATACAGCATCTGGCATATTGCATCTCCTCAATATATATTAGGCATTATTATCTTATACAAAAAGCAAAGGGGGAGGAGGGACTTGTTGGAGAGAAACTGAGACCTCTCATAAATTCCAGTAGACTTGAACAACCACACCTCGGGAACAGCAGTTCCAGGAACCTCAGCAGAGGGAGTTTATGGAAAAGTTGTGCTTTTCCCCTGTCATGACTTGACTTGACGCTGCTGCTGAAAATGTTCAGTCTCTGTGTGTCTGTTGGCCTGCAATTCTAAATTCCAGCCACAGAAAATTTCACTGGACCAGATCTTTTTTCTTTTTCTTTTAAATGGAGTTTTGTTCTTGTTGCCCAGGCTGGAGTGCAATGGCACGATCTTGGCTCACTGCAACCTCCACCTCCTATGTTCAAGCAATTCTCCTGCCTCAGCCTCCTGAATAGCTGTGATTACAGGTATGCACCACCATGCCTGGCTAATTTTGTATTTTTAGTGGAGATGGGGTTTCTTCATGTTGGTCAGGCTGGTCTCGAACTCCTGACGTCAGGTGATCTACCCACCTCGGCCTCCCAAAGTGCTGGGATTACAGGCGGGAGCCACTGCGTTGGCTGAGATAGTGCCACTGCACTCCAGCCTGGGCAACAGAGTGAGACTCATCTCAAAAAAAAAGGCCAAGCGGGCGAATCCTGAGGTCAGGAGTTCCAGACCAACCTGACCAACATGAAGAAACCCCATCTCTACTAAAAACACAAAATTAGACGGGCGTGGTGGTTCGTGCCTATAATCCCAGCTACTCGGGAGGCTGAGGCAGGAGAATTGCTTGAACCCGGGAGGCAGAGGTTGCAGTGAGCTGAGATTGTGCCATTGAACTCCAGCCTGGGTAACAAGAGCAAAACTCCATCACACACACACACACACACACACACACACACACACACACACGAGCTCTTTTAGTTCTAGCACACCAAAAATCTTTTTTTTTTTCTTTTTTTTTTTTTTTTTTTAGCTAGAGTTTTCGCTCTTGTGCCCAGCTGGAGTACAATGCGCAATCTTGGTTACCGCAACCTCCGCCTCCTGGGTTTCTCCCTGCCTCAGCCTGCCCAAGCCCCCAAGGTAGCCTTGGGATTAAGGCATGTGGCCACCACGCCCGTCTAATTTTGTATTTTAGTAGGATGGGGTTTCTCCATGTTGGTCAAGCTAGTCTTGAACTCCCAACTCAGGTGATCCGCCTGCCTTGGGCCTCCCAAAGTGCTGGGTTAGGCTTGAGCCCCTGCCCAGCCTCACACCGTATTCCTTATTAGATTAGCCCTTCAGCCCCTATGCCTTTCTGCTTTCACCAGCTGTTCCCGTTTTGCCTGAAGAACTTCCCTGTCCTGTATCACTGCTTGCATTCATTCACATGTATGTGTACTGCCTAGCCTCACAGGTCCTTTTTCCTGGGAGTTGCCCTCCTCCCTGCAATCAGACACTGAAATGGGGCCCCCCTCAGCCACATCAGTATTATATGATCCCTGTCTCTTGGCCCTTTGTTATTTATGTTGTTTGTTTGTTGTTCATTTTATTTATTTTGAGACAGAGTCTCATTCTGCCAGGCTGGAGTGTGGTGGCACGATCCTCGGTTCACGCACCCTGCTCCTGGGTCCAAGCAATTCCTTGCTCAGCCTCTGATAGCTGGGATTACAGGCGCTCATACAACACACCTGACTATTTTTGTATTTTTAAGGACGGGGTTTCCCCATCTTGGCGCCCAGGCTGGTCTTGAACTCCTGATTCCTGATCCCACCCGCCTTTGGCCCCCTCAAAGTGCTGGGATTACAGGCCTGCGCCCACCGTGCCAGCGGGCACTGATTATTAAACTCAGGGCCACACTAGTGTGAACTACTTTCTCAGAGTCTCTCTGTCAGAATTTGGAATGTTGAAATAGAGAGGTACAGAGCCCGGGAGCCCTTAGAGCTGAGTTCCATTCCATATCACACTTTAGGGAGCATCCCTCTGCGAGTCCCTGGAAATCCCTGATGCCTAATCTCTTTTTTTTTTTTTTTTTTTTGAGAACGAGGTCTCGCTCTGTCCCGCCCAGGCTGGAGTGCAGTGGCGGGAGTCTCAGCTCACTGCAAGCTCCTCCTCCCAGGTTCACGCCATTCTCCTGCCTCAGCCTCCCAAGTAGCTGGGACTACAGGCGCCCACCACCTCGCCCAGCTAGTTTTTTGTATTTTTTTTTTAGTAGAGACAGGGTTTCACCGTGTTCGCCAGGATGGTCTCGATCTCCTGACCTCGTGATCCGCCCGTCTCGGCCTCCCAAAGTGCTGGGATTATAGGCTTGAGCCACCGCGCCCGGCGGATGCCTACTCTTTCTACTCTTCTACTAGGTAACATAAACCAATATAATTGTGTTTGAGACACTTTTAGGCTCTGGGGATGCAAATATCAACTAAAATGCTGCCTCTGGCCTCCGACAGTATCTGTTGAAATCCTACCCGTGTTTAGAATCACAGCTTAAAAGCCACCTTCCTCCTTTAAGTTTTCCCTTATTCCCCAAGCAGGATTAACCCCTCTCCAGGGTATTGTCATTGCGCTTTGCTTTACTTCTCTTACATTAAGTCATGTCTTTGAGCTTATATTTACTTATGATATATTTGTTTGATACCTTGAAGATCTTTCTGGATATTATTAGGTTGGTGCAAAGGTAAATGCGGTCTTTATCAAAGTAATGGCAAAACCCACAATTACTTTTGCACCAACCTAATAATATTTATTTATTTAAAACTTTTTGTAGAGATGGGGTCTTGCTGTGTTGCCCACGGTCGTCTCAAACTCGTGGACTCAAACAATCCTCCCTCGTCAGCTTCCCACAGTGCTGGGATTACAGGTGTGAGCCACTGTGCCAGGACACTTTGAGCTATTTTGAACAGCTGCCTCTCCCAGTAATTGCAAACCCTTTAAAATCAAGGACTAGATCTAGCTGTCTTTTTAGTCTCTCAGCTCCTGGCACAGAATCACAAACAGATCACTTGGAAAGACCATCTGTTGTTTTGTCTGCTCATCTTTCTCTCTCTTTTTTCTCCATCCTTAAAAAATAAATAAATAAATAGGCCAGGCAGAGTGACTCATGCCTGTAATTCCAGCACTTTGGGAGGCCCAGGTAGGTGGATCATTTCAGGTCAGGGGTTTGAAATCAGCCTGGCCAACATGGCGAAACGCTGTTTCTACTAAAAATACAAAAATTCTCTGGAAATGGTGGCGGGCACCTGTAATCCCAGCTACTCGGGAGGCTAAGGCAGGAGAATTGCTTGAACCTGGGAGACGGAGGTTACAGTGAGCCAAGATTGCGACACTGCACCACCCTGGGTGAGAGTAAGACTCTGTCTAAAATAAAATAAAATAAAATAATAAAAAAATAGAGGTAGGGTATTGCTTTGTCATCCAGACTGGAGTGCAATGGTTTGGGTCATAGCTCACTGCAGCCTGGAACTTCTGGACTCAAGCAATCCTCCCACCTCAGCCTCCTGAATAACGGGGACTACAGGCACACAACATCCTGCCTGGCTAATTTTTGTATTTTTTGTGGAGAAAGGGTCTTATCATATTGCCCATGCTGGTCTCGAAGTCATGGGCTCAAGCTATCCTCTTGCCGCAGCCTCCAAAAGTGCTGAGATTACAGGCAGGAGCCACTGCACCCAGCCTCCCTTTTCTATTGATAACTACATCCCTATTTTCCTTTGAGAAAACAGCCCTTTTTCACTTGTGATTGTTAAGTTTAGGTGTCAGCTTGACTAGATTAAGGAATACCTATGAGGTGTTTCCAGAAGAGATTACCATGTGAGTGTGAAGGGAGGAAGTGTGGAAGATCTGTCCTCAGTGTGGGCAGGCACCACCCAGTCAGCTCCCCCTAACCCACCATAGAACAAAACACAGAGAAATAGCTGAGCTGGTCTCTCTCCTGGAGCTGAGATACTCTCCTCTTCTCCTGCCATGGACATTAGAACTCCAGCCTCTCTGGCCTTTGGACTCCAGCACTTACACCAGTGGCCTCCTGGGTTCTCAGGCCTTTGGCCCCAGGCTAAGAGTTATACCGTCAGCTTCCCTGAGTCTGAGGCTTTCAGACTTAGACTGAGCCAAGCTGTGGCATCCCAGGGTCTCCAGCTTGCAGATGGCTCGCCGTGGGACTTCTTAGCCTACATAATCAAATGAGCCAATTCCCCCAATCAATTCCCTCTCCTCTATCTACCTATCCATCCATCCTATTGGTTCTGTCTCTCTGAAGAGCCCTGATGAATACCATTCTTAATTCCACATTTTATGTGGGTTCTATAAGTGATCACATGACCTGTGTTTGGTAAGAGCCACAGTGATTTGGATATGTGACCTGTCAGGGTATGACAGCTGAGATTCTGGCTGGACAAATCTGGAAAGAACCTCTCTTTACTGGGGTTACTCCCCTGTTAGTCCATAAGCCTGCTGCTATTTATGGTCACTTTTGCCACCGCATGGGAAGAATCTGATTACTATTATTATCATCATTTTGAGACAGAGTCTCACTTTGTCACCCAGGCTGGAGTGCAATGGCGTGATCTCGGCTCACCACAACCTCCCCCTCCTGGGTTCAAGCTATTCTCTCACCTCAGCCTCCTGAGTAGTTGGGATTACAGGAACCTGCCACCATGCCTGGCTAATATTTTTATTTTTAGTACAGATGGGGTTTCACCATGTTGGCCAAGCTGATCTTGAACTCCTGACCTCAGGTGATCCACCTGCCTCGGCCTCCCAAAGTGCTGGGATTACAGGCATGAGCCACCGTGCCCGGTCCTCTTCATCTTATAAAGTCACTGGTCTCATCATGGGAGCCCCACCCTGGTGACCTTATTTAATGCTAATTACCTTGAAAAGGCCCCACTCATCAACATATGAATGTGGGGTTTCCAACATATGAAATTTGCCCCAGGCGTGGTGGCTCACACCTGTAATCCCAGCACTTTGGGAGGCCAAGGCAGGTAGATCACTTGAGGTCAGGCGTTCAAGACCAGCCTGCCCAACATGATGAAACCCCATCTCTACTAAAAATACAAAAATTAGCTGGGCGCAGTGGCACATGCCTGTAATCCTGGCTAATCAGGAGGATGAGGCAGGAGAATCACTTGAACCCAGGAGGCGGAGGTTACAGTGAGCGGAGATCACGCCGCTGCACTACAGCCCAGGTGACGTAACAAGACTCCGTCTCAAAAAAAAAAAAAGAGAAAAAGAAAGAAATATAAGGAGTACATTTAAACCATAGCAGTGCCCATCACAGGGTTGCGGGGAGATTGAAATATGCTGTGTGGATACAACTGGGTTATGTCATACACTTTCTTTACTGATATTCAGCCCTCTGAGAGCCTTTGATTTTCCCCTCCCCTAGGCTGCCGCCTCCAGGCCTATGATTCCAAAGGGTATGTGTGTGGGAAGCCCAGGCTGAGTACAGTAACTGGGTGTGTCTGGAGGGCTAATGTCCTGACTGCAGGAAGTGGATGGGGGATGGCGGTGGGGGGACACAGGGTTACAGAGCCTGTATAGACACAGGGTTATAACTATGAAAGAGATTGATGATCCAGTTGCCTTTGAATCCCAGCGCCACTGCTTCCCAGCTATGGCACCTTAGGCAAGTCACTGTTTTTATCTAGACTGGGAATGATGATAGGCTCTGCCTAGTGGGGTTGTTATGAGATTAAATAAGCAATTGCATACCAAAGTGCTTAGAACAGTTCCTGGCAGAGAGTAAGGGCTCAATAAATTGGCAGTTATGATTATCTCCCTGGCCTTCCCCCACCCCAGGCAAGTGAGACAAGTTTATACCAACAGTTCTCCCTCCCTTTCTCCCTCCTTCCCTCCTGCCTTCTGTAACCCTATGTAACTGCCTTCAGAGAATACAATCGAACACAGATCCTTTTAGAAAAGCAGGTTTATTGGTCGGGCTGCTCACCAGGACACAGCAACATGAGAGGTTCCCCAAGCCCACAGAAAACTGCATCTGCCCACAGCTCAAGCCCCTTCAGGCCATCAGCACCAAGGGACCTTGTCCCACAATCCCCAACCTCCCTCAGCAGAGGGGTCTTCAACCTTTCAGAGAGAAGACAACCGAAAAGGAAAAGAAAGGAAAAAAGAAAAAAAAAAAAGCAAAGCTTTGTATTGTATAAAAGGTTTGTGTCCCCAGGCTCCCTCCCCAATCCCTTAAAACAATGAGCTGCAGTTATAAAAAGCAGGGCAGAGAAGGTAAGGAGCAGGTGGGGGAAGGAGGAAGCCCTCGGGGCCTCCCTTCAGGCTGTGACTGGGGAGAGGGGCTGTTCTTGCTTCTGACAAACCCCCTTTAATGGGGAGGAACAAAGGGACTCATGTCTTGAGAACCTGGTCCGAACAGAATCAGGCCTCTGGACTGGGAGCAACACTCCCTTCACCCCCAAAGATTCAGGAAAGGCACCCCAAGGACAAGGAAACCAGTGAGGCCTTGGCTAGCTCTGCAGCTTTAGGATTCTAGCTCTAGGGAAGGAATTTTTCTTTTTTAAACAGCGTCTTGCTCTGTTGCCTAGGATGAAGTGCAGAAGCACCATTAGAGCTCACTGCCGCCTCAAACTCCTGAGCGCTGGCGATCCTCCCTCCTCAGCCTCCCGAGTAGCTGGGACCACAGGCATCTGCCACCATGCCCAGCTAGGGAAGGAGCTTGAGAAGAAACTGCCAGGAGTGAACCATGGCTGGCTGCTCTGTGATGTGCTCTCCCCACCTCCCCTCCAGCTCTCAACTTGGTGGCAGGGTCAGCACCTTGCTCTCCCTCCTAATTCCCAGACTGCTGCTGCCCCCTTCTGGGACCCTAATTTTCTGAACTTTGAGAAATGGGCTGCCCCTGGGGGCGCCTCCGAGAGCCCATTTGAGGGATCGGGTGGGGCTGACCTCTCTGTCCTCTTTGGATCACCACCTTCTCACACTGTCCTCCCTCTTGATTCTGAAAAATGGTCCTGCTGCCCATGGAGAACCACAGTAAGATGGACTTCTCATGCAGCTAGTGAGGGGACTTCCCTCTTCACCCATTTCCACCTTCTCCTAGTTTCCTTTTTTTTTTCTTTTGTTGAGATGGAGTCTCACTCTGTCACCCAGGCTGGAGTGTGGTGGCGTGATCTTGGCTCACAGAAACCTCCACCTCCCGGGTTCAAGCAATTCTCCCCACCTCAGCCTCCAAAGTAGCTGGGATTACAGGTATGTGCCACCATCCCCGGCTAATTTTTGTATTTTTAGTAGAGATGGGTTTTTGCCATGTTGGCCAGGCTGGTCTTGAACTCCCGACCTCAGGTGATCCGCCCACCTCGGCCTCCCAAAGTGCTAGGGTTACAGGCATGAGCCACTGAGCCTGGCCAACCTTCTCCTATTTTCCCATTCTCCTTTCCAAAGCCATGGCCATGTGCTCCTGTGTACAGGTGCATAAACACATCAGTGTGCCATCCCTCACATGTCGTTCCCCACCCCTCCTTTCCAGGGCTTCTCTTGGCTCCAGCGTTCCTCTGGGACCCTCTGCAGATACAGCCTGTGCTGGACCCCCAGCCAGGGTGAGGGCTCATTCTACTCCCCCACTGCCTCAGTTTCACCCCAAAGCTGCTTTCACATCCTTCCAGTAGGGGGCCTCCCATGGGGGCAAGGATCCCCTTTAGGATTCAATCTTTCCTCTTTGGGCAGTTTTGGCTTTGAGTTCCCCAGGGGTCAGGGTGAGAATGAAGAAGAGCTCAGTGAGCGGAATGACAGCAGCTGGGTGGGTGGTGTGAGGAGAGGCTGAGGGGAAGGCAGCCCCCCTCAGAGGTGCCTAACTGTGGAATCACTGCAATTTCCTCTGAGATCCATCCCGGATAACCAGGACAGGGATCGACCATTCCCTTCCCATTCCACCCGGACTGTGTCCAAGCGGGGGCTGTCCACTGCGGGGGCTGCCTCCCCATCGGTTCCTAACAGCTCTAAGACTGGGACGGGAGATCCTGGAGGTGTTGGGGCGGGGCCATGTTTTCAATTTAGAAAAATATCAGCCAGTTCGGGCCGAGAGAGAATGCGACAGAGGAAGTTCGGAAGGAGCGAGGAATGGGGTGGGTGGCGGCGGGGGCGGCTCAGTCGCTGTCGCTCTTGTCCACCAGCACGGCGTCGGACTCCTCGGTGATCTCCAGCAGCGCGTGCGCGTCGGGGCTGCTCCCGCGCCGCAGGTCGCCGGCCTCCCGGTGCTCCGCGCCGCCCTCGTCGTCGTCGGCGCCCACCTCCACCATCTCGGTGGCCTTGAGCACCTCCACCTGGCCCTCGCGGATCTTCTTGACGTGGAAGGTGAAGGGCGGCACCTTGTAGACCGCGGTCTTGGAGCGCGCGTACACCACGTGGTCGGGCGTGAAGGATTTGCGCAGCTTGTCTCGCGACGTCTTCAGCTTCTCGCGCCGCTCGGCGGGCACCAGGCGGGTGCCCAGCTTGTTCATGCGCTTCTCCAGGGTGTGCCGCGTCTTCTCCAGGTTTTCTTTGGTCTTGAGGCGCGTCTTCTCCAGGTTCTCGCGGGTACGCACCTTGGTCTTCTCCATCTTCTCCTTGGAGAAGGCCTTCTTGAAGTCGTCCACGCGCCGCAGGCCGCTGCGCTTGATGCGCTCAGCGCGCGACTCCTCGATAACCTCCTCAACCTCCACCGCCTCGTCCGACGACAGCTCCAGCGCCGCTGCGTCCTCCTCGGGCCGATCGCCCTCGCCCAGTTCCTCGCCCTCCTTCTCTGGCAGCGCCTCCGACTCTTTCAGCGATTTGCTGATGCTCACTTTCGCCGGCAGCTTAACTTCATCCTAAGGGAAGAGGAGAAGGGACATGAGAGGGGTCGGAGGAGGGAGACGTGAGCGAGCCTGAGTCTGGGTGGTGGGGATCCTGGAGAGAGGGGAGCACGGGACACGCGTGGTCCGCAGGAAACTGGCGGGTGCTCAATACATGTGTGTAGGCTAACGCACGTAACATTAGTGCTTTGGGAGACGGAGGCAGGAGGATCGCTTGAATCCAGGAGTTCGAGACCAGCCTGGGCAACATAGGCCCCATCTCCGGCACCCCAACCCCGTGTCGCCATTCTCTCTCTCTCTCTCTTTAGACGGAGTCTCGCTCTATTTCCCAGGCTGGAGTGCAGTGGCACGATCTTGGCTCACTGCAATCCCTGCCTCCCGGGTTCAAGCAATTCTCCTGCCTCAGCCTCCGGAGTAGCTGGGATTACAGGCACCCGCCACCATGCCCGGCTGAATTTTGTATCTTTAGTAGATATGGGGTTTCTTCACGTTGGTCAGGCTGGTCTCCAACTCCCGACCTCAGGTGATCCGCCGGCCTCAGCCTCCCAAAGTTCTGGGATTACAGGTGTGAGCCACCATGCCCGGCCTCGCGCCGCCATTCTCTAAAAAATACATGGGTGTTGAACGAATGATGACTATACAGACTACGCGAGCAGGGGACCGAGCTTCGGGTCGGAGATGGGCTGCACTTGGGCTAAAATCTCTGTGGTTGTCCAACCCTGTCCTGTGCCCTGTCCACCCGCAGATGATGTTAAACCACTGCGGCCCTCGAGAGACACAGCTCTATTTTGGAAATGGGCGAGCGCCCTCTGGTGCCGCAAATCGCACACTGCCCGAGCCAGGCGGAAAAGCAAGTGATGGGAGTGTCTGTTTAGGTTGAAAGCGGGTAGGGGTTTGAGCCCACAGCTAAACCTACCCACCCAAGCAGGTAAAGTAAAGGGAGTGCATTTTCCAGACTCAAGATATTTCTTTTTTTTTTTTTTTTGAGATGGAGTCTCGCTTTGTGGCCCAGGCTGAAGTGCAGTGGCGCGATCTCGGCTCACTGCAACCTTCGCCCTCCCAGGTTCAAGCAATTCTCCTGCCTCAGTCTCCTGAGTAGCTGGGACTGCAGGCATGCGCCACCACACTTGGCTAATTTTTTTGTATTTTTTAGTAGAGATGGGGTTTCACCATGTTGGTCAGGCTGGTCTCGAACTCCTGACCTCAAATAATCCACCCGCCTTGGCCTCCCAAAGTGCTGGGATTACAGGCATGAGCCACTGCACCTGGCCTCAAGCTATTTCAGAAGCAGCCTGAGAGATGGAGAACTGTGGTCCACCCTCCCCTACCTCCACCGTCCTTGACTCCTTCATACTGTTTGGCTCCGCCAGTGGTCTTTCTCCCCCTCCCTCACATTTAGAAACTGATGTTGGAAAGAGGAAGAAGCTGGCTGGAAGCCAAGGACATGTTTTCTCCCCGGTCTGGACATTTCTTCTGGTTGTGACTTCCCTACCACAGAGAGATGGGATGGAAGAGAGATTACTTTTCAATTCTTGCTTTCCCCACCCCCTGCCCCCCACACAAAGCCTGAGCTTAGGGGTCTAGGAGTAGGATGGGTGGTCTCAGATTCTCCATGACCCTGGAGCTCAGAGCCAGTTCTTAGATTTTCTGTCTTCTCCTTGGAGGACTTAGTACCAGAACTGCTTTCCATTCCGGGAAGATTTTCCAAGATCTTGACTCTGGCCAACATTTCAGAATCTCTGGATCACTCCCTCCCCAACCTCCACCCCCATCAGAAAACAGGGGAGGCTGAGCACAGAAAGGGAAAGGGCAGACCAAGATCATCAATAGGATCTCCTCTTTGGCCCAGACTCCCTTTAGGGACTTCAAATGAAGGAATGAGAGACAGTTGCGTTTCTAAAGGGTTTTCGGAAGACCATTTCCCAGAATTGTAAGAAAATTCCTGTCCCCTGAGAAAATGAGGCAACATAAACTGAGTCCTCTCATAGACACACCCCTCCCCCCGCCCCTATATAGGCCGCTCGGTATCTCTGCACCACCTGCTACAGAAATTCCTTCCCCAGCCCCCAACCTCTTTCCTCTTCCCTCCTGTCAACATCCCCCCAGAGTTTCCTGGTTTACACTGAAAACTAGGAACACCCTCTCCCAACTTCCTTCCCTTCTTGTCAATAGCATTAGCAGGGACAAAGAGGGAATGCTGGCTCCACCTCGTCTCTCATTTGGGCACTAGATCTGCTGGGCACCAAGCCACCTCCAGCTCTCTGTTACCCAACTACACCTCCCAGCAGGCAAGGTGACCTAGGCACAGGGCATGCTGGGACTTGTAGTCTCCCCCTGCCATAGGTGGCTTAGTGCAGATCACTAGGGCATTTTGTTTATCCCTCTGCCTCTTATTCACTGAGGCATTGAAGGGTGTTTTCCTTGTTCTGAGTGTAGGAGAGTCTCAACCTCTCTTTGCATTCCCTCTGATTTCCAGTCATTCACTTTGGGGCTCCTACAATCACCCTTACCCTGCCTACTACTGGAGTGCGTATCATTTTAGGATCTAAACCCTCTTCATCCATCTCCACCCAGAATTTACCTGCAGCCCCAGTGTGTGTGTGTGTGTGTATTATATATATATATATGAAAAAAGATCAGAGCTGATCTTTATATATATATATTATATATAT
>NW_016818171.1:286631-289623 GCF_001698545.2 Rhinopithecus bieti | reverse complement strand
GCCAAGATGGTCTCGATCTCCTGACCTCGTGATCCGCCCGTCTCGGCCTCCCAAAGTGCTGGGATTACAGGCTTGAGCCACCGCGCCCGGCCCAATTTTGTATTTTTAGTAGAGATGGGGTTTCTCCATGCTGGTCACGCTGGTCTTGAACTCCCAACCTCATGTGATCCACCCTCCTTGGCCTCCCAAAGTGCTGGGATTACAAGTGTGACCCACCATGCCGGCTTTTTTTTTTTTTTTGAGACATGGTCTTACTCTGTCACCCAGGTTGGAGTGCAGTGGCGTGATCTTGGCTCACTGCAACCTCTGCCTCCTGGGTTCAAGCAATTTGCCTGCCTCAGCCTCCCGAGTAGCTGGGATTACAGGCATGCGCCACCACACCCAGCTAGTTTTTGTATTTTTTGGTAGAGACAGGTTTCACCATATTGGCCAGGCTGATCTCGAACTCCTGACCTCAAGTGATCTGCCCGCTTTGGCCTCCCAAAGTGCTGGGATTACAGGCATGAGCCACCACGCCCGGTCATTTTTGTGTTTTTGTTTGTTTTGAGATGGAGTCTTGTTCTGTCAACCAGGCTGAAGTGCAGTGGCATGATTACAGCTCACTACAGCCTCAACCTGCTGGGCTCTAGTGATCCTCCTACCTCAGCCTCCCAAGTAGCTGGAACTACAGGTGCACACCAACATGCCCAGCTAATTTTTGTAGTTTTTGTAGAGGCAGAGTCTCACTGTGTTGCCCAGTTTGGTCTCGAACTCCTGGGCTCAAGTGATCCCCTTGCCTCAGCCTCCCAAAGTGCTGAGATTTCTGGCATGAGCCACTGGGCCTGGCCAAGGGGAGGTTTCTTCCTGGATTTAGAAATCTCTCCAGACCAGTAAGGGATCTGGGGGCTCTAACCCCATTCATTGTAGGCTTCTCTTGGAGTGATGGCTTACACCATAGGAGTTGCCTTCTTTCTTTTTTTTTTTTTGAGACGAGTCTCACTCTGTCGCCCAGGCTGGAGTGCAGTGGCGCGATCTCGGCTCACTGCAAGCTCCACCTCCTGGGTTCACGCCATTCTCCTGCCTCAGCCTCCTGAGTAGCTGGGACTACAGTCGTCCGCAACCACACCTGGCTAATTTTTTGTATTTTTTTTTTTTTTTTTCAGTAGAGACAGGGTTTCACCATGTTGGCCAGGATGGTCTCGATCTCCTGACCTTGTGTTCCGCCCGCCTCGGCCTCCCAAAGTGCTGGGATTACAGGCATGAGCCACTGCGCCCGGCCAGGAGCTGCCTTCTTGGTGGAAGATCAGGGGACAGAAGATGAAACAACTTGAGCTGAACCCTGGGATGATGTCCAATAGGCTGGTCTGGAAAGGGTATTCCACCATTAGCTTTTCCCCTCCACTCCAAGCCAGGTTTCCCCCATGACTCATAGCCTTGGAGTGCTGTCTTGGTCCCACCCATCTGCCTGCTGGTAAAAACCACCACAAACACAATGCAAAATCATCTCCCTCCACCCTAGGCACACAGGCCAGCCACCCTTGTCCCACCCCTACTTCCCTGGCAGAGCTCCTAAGCCAAAGGAAGGATCTCAGGGGATGGCAAGGAGGGACGGCTCTGCTTGTTCTGTTTCCCGTTTTTATTAAACAAAACCACCACTCCCAACAGGCTTGGTTTCCAGAGTTACCTTTAATGACCAGGTCTGAACACAAGCATGCACAACTCCCCCTGCCCTTTGCCAAGCACGCACAGCTCCTCAATCCTGGATGGACGTAGAGGAGCCACAGGGAGGCTCCTAGCCTCTTCCACTCCACCCCCCAACCCGGCTGTCTAAACTTGCAATATGGCTTAGGAAGATTTTTATAAGATTATAATGTCACTGAGCACCTATTATGCATCTGGCCCTTGGCCAGGCACTTCACATTTGTTAGGGAAAAGGGACAGATGCCACAGGGGTCTGGGTAGGAGGCTCTCTTGACTTAGAGCTAACCAGCTCTAGGTCCCCAACCACTGCCTGGGAATGGCTGGAGGAGACCGGAGAGGTAATTCAGAGACCCAGGATCTGCTTAGAGTGTATGTTAGAAGAGGGTGCAGAGGAGGGGAGAGGTGAAGGGGAGACAACGTCTTTAAAACTCAGGACCTCTGCTGGAGGTTGCTAAGACAAGGAGATGAGAGACCCCAAGGGCAGAAGTGTCCCTCCCTTCTGCTCTAGCATGCATTCTTGGCAGGGGTGAAACTGCCTCCAAAACAGTGAAAATTGATTCCTGGAGATTGGGAGGGGACTTAGATATCACAATGATTTGTGCCACTCCCAAGAGCCACAGTACATAAAGGGATATATACAGTGTATCTATTGTTTTAACATTTCATGAGGGAGATGAACAGCTTGGTTAAAAATATCTAAAAGGGGCCAAGTGCGGTGGCTTACGCCTGTAATCCCACCACTTTGGTAGGCTGAGGTGGGCAGATCATGAGGTCAGGAGATCAAGATCACCCTGGCCAACATGGTGAAACCCCATCTCTACTAAAAATACAAAAATTAGCTGAGTGTGGTGGCACAAGCCTGTAATCCCAGCTACTCGGGAGGCTGAACCAGGGAGGCAGAGATTGCACTGAGGTGAGATTGTGCCACTGCACTGCAGCCTGGCGACAGAGGGAGACTCTGTCTCAAAAAAGAAAAAAAAAAAATCTAAAAGGGCCAGGCACAGTGACTCACACCTGTAATCCCAGCATTTTGGGAAGCCAATGTGGGCAGATCACCTGAGGTCAGGAGTTTGAAACCCTGTCTCTACCAAAAAATACAAAAGCTAGCTGGGTGTGGTGGTGCATGCCTGTAATCCTAGCTACTTGGGAGGCTGAGGCAGGAGAATCACTTGAACCCAGGAGGTGGGTTGTAGTGAACCGAGATCATTCCACTGCACTCCAACCTGGGTGACAGAGTAGGACTATGTCTCAAAAAAAAAAAGGCCAGGCACGGTGGCTCACACCTGTAATCCTAGCACTTTGGGAGGCCGAG
>NW_016818171.1:267810-286550 GCF_001698545.2 Rhinopithecus bieti | reverse complement strand
AAAAAAAAAAAGGCCAGGCACGGTGGCTCACACCTGTAATCCTAGCACTTTGGGAGGCCGAGGTGGGTGGATCACGAGGTCAGGAGATCAAGACCATCCTGGCTAACACGGTGAAACCCCGTCTCTACTAAAAATACAAAAAGTTAGCCGGGCTCAGTAGCGGGTGCCTGTAATCCCAGCTACTCGGGAGGCTGAGGCAGGACAATGCCGTGAACCCCGGAGGCGGAGCTTGCAGTGAGCTGAGATGGCGCCACTGCACTCCAGCCTGGGCAACAGAGTGAGACTCCGTCTCAAAAAAAAAAAAAAAAAAAAAAAAAAAGAAAAAACTAACGGTGGGGGTGATTATGAAAACAACAACAACCAACAATAAAAACTGACTGGGTGAGGCGGCTCACACCTATAATCCCAGCACTTTGGGAAGCTGAGGCGGGAGGATCACTTGAGCCCAGGAATTCGGAACCAGCCTGGGCAATACAGTGAGACCCCCATCTCTAAAAAAAATTTTTTTTATAGTTGAGAAACACTGAGCTATAGGAAAAGCCAGAGGACCTGAGCCAGAGCCAGCTAGAATGCCCCCCTCCTGGCCTCTGTGAGTTAGCAGCTTTTGGGCACCCCACCCAAGGCAGGATCTGGGAAACATAAGCGACCTCTTTGCAAAGCATTTTCTAAAAGAAACTGGAAAAAATACGTGTAAATGTTTTCCTCAGCTGCAGGGAGCGGGTGGAGAGGACACAGAACAGACCCCAGGCCTGGGCCTCATGACGGCTCTCTCCAAAGAGGCTCTGGGCCAAGCTGGGTTGTCCCTGAGGAGGAGGCAGCAGGGGAAAGGCAGAACCAGAATTCATGCGCCTTCATGCTGGGCAGCCTTCGGGTGCAGCTTAAATGTAGGGGAGCATTTACTATTAAAAACAGAAACCAAGAAGTGGGGAAGCCCCTTCCCTTCCCCTCCCACCCCCCCACTGTATACACCCCATTCGCCTGAACTCTGCATAACACCAGTGTTCTCACAGTACCCGGCACCCGTCCACAGTGGGCAGTGGCTGGGGATGGCAGCTCTCCTGGCAGCGATCACCACCAGGCTGTGGGCTGACAGTGGATTGGAGAGATACCCCACGCCCACAGAACGGGATCCGGGAGACCCTAAACGCTCCCACTGGCTGTCGGCTCCTCTGGGGTGGGCCGGGGACCAGGCTCTGGGTAATACGGCAGTGCCCTAGGCGTCTGGTCAAAGGGTGGGAGCTCAGGTACTGTCTCAGGCTTCAGGTCAAAGGGTTCAGTCTCAGGCAGGTCAAAAGGCACGATCTCGGCTGTGGCCGGGTCAGAGGGTGCATTCGGCTTCTTCTTGGGCTAAGATGAGGAAAAGGGGTTTAAATGGGGCTTGGGGTGGGTGCGAAAGGAGTTGAGAAAAACGGGCCTTGGTGGCACGCAGAGTAGGGGCTGGTGAGTAGGGAGGGGAGCACAATATATTAGGATGGAAATAAACCACTTTTTCTTTTTTTTTTTTAAGAAATGGGGTCTTGCTCTGTTGCCCAGGCTGGAGTGCAGTGCACAATCATAGCTCACCGCAGCTTCCAACTCCTGGGCTCAAGCAATCCTCTTACCTCAGCCTCCCAAATATCTAGGACTACAGGTGTGTACATCAAACCCAGCTAATCTTTTTTTTTTTTTTTTTTTTTTTTGGTAGAGACAAGGTCTCGCTATGTTGCCCAAGCTAGAAACTATTTTATTTTATTTTCTTGAGACAGAGTCTCACTCTGTTGCCCAGGCTGGAGTGCAGTGCACAATCTTGGCTCACTGCAACCTTTGCCTCCCAGGTTCAAGTAATTCTCCTGCCTCAGCCTCCCGAATAGCTGGGATTACAGGTGCACGCTACCACGCCCGGCTAATTTTGTATTTTTAGTAGAGACCAGGTTTCACCGTGTTGGCCAGGCTCTTCTTGAACTCCTGGCCTCAAGTGATCCTCTTGTCTCAGTCTCCCAAAGTGCTGGGATTACAGGCAGGAACCACTGCACCTGGCCTATTTTATTTTATTTTATTTTGAGATGGAGTCTTTCTTTATTGCCCAGGCTGCTAAACTGTAGTGCAGTGGCGTCATCTCTGATCTCGGTTCACTACAACCTCTGCCTCCTGCTTCAGCGATTCTCCTGCCTCAGCCTCCCGAGTAGCTGGGATTACAGGTGCGTGCCACCATGCCCAGCTAACATTTTGAATTTTTAGCAGAGGCAGGGTTTCACCATGTTAGCCAGGCTGGTTTTGAACTCCTGACCTCAAGTGATCTGCCCTCCTTGGGCTCCCAAAGTGCTGGGATTACAGGCGTGAGCCACCATGCCTGGCCTAGAAACTCATTTTAAATGCTTCATCAAGAGGGCCCTGGGAGCTGGGCATGGTGGCTCATGCCTGTAATCCCTGTAATCCCAGCACTTTGGAGGCCAAGGTGGGTGGATCCCTTGAGCCCAGGAGTTCAAGACCAGCCTGAGCAACATGGCCCAGGTCTCTGCAAAAAATACTGTTAGTGGGGCCGGTGGCACACACCTGTAATCTCAGCTACTTGGGAGGCTGAGGCAGGAGAATCATTTGAACCGAGGAGGTGGAGGTTGCAGTGAGCTGAGGTCCAGCTCCTCACATTTTGGACGACAGAGCAAGACTCTGTCTCAAAAGGGGGGGGGGGGGGGGGGCCCTGGGGCCAAAAGGGGTGTGGCAAACCCAAGCCCATGAATTAACAAACAGCTTCAATTGAACCCCTCCCTTCCTCCCTCTACAATATTCCCTGTTCCCATTCTTGGGCTTCCACCTTCAACCCCTCCCCAGCCATAATCATAGGAAGGCTATGGAGGCTGCTAGAGGTGGATAAGGCCAGTTCTAAGAGGCCATTTGTTGGATTATAACTGGGGAGGCTCAGATGAGTAAATATGAAGGCACATGACTTCACTGTCTTCAGAGTCAGACTGCCCATCCCAGTTTTTGTTGTTGTTGTTGTTGTTGTTGTTGTTTTGAGACGGAGTCTTGCTCTGTCGCCCAGGCTGGAGTGCAGTGGCCGGATCTCAGCTCACTGCAAGCTCCGCCTCCCGGGTTTACGCCATTCTCCCGCCTCAGCCTCCCGAGTAGCTGGGACTACAGGCGCCCGCCACCTCGCCTGGCTAGATTTTTTTTGTATGTTTTAGTAGAGATGAGGTTTCACCATGTTCGCCAGGATGGTCTCGATCTCCTGACCTCGTGATCCGCCCGTCTCGGCCTCCCAAAGTGCTGGGATTACAGGCTTGAGCCACCGCGCCCGGCCTTTGTTGTTGTTTTTTAGATGGAGTCTTGCTCTATCACCCAGACTGTGGAGTGCAGTGGCATGATCTTGGTTCACTGCAACCTCCGCCTCCTGGGTTCAAGTGATTCTCCTGCCTCAGCCTCCCGAGTAGCTGGGATTACAGGTGTGTGCCACCACACCCAGCTACTTTTTTTGTATTTTTGGTAGAGATGGAGTTTCGCCATGTTGGTCAGGCTAGTCTTGAACTCCTGACCTCAAATGGTCCATCCACCTCAGCCTCCCAAAGTGCTGGGATTACAGGCATAAGCCAGCGTGCCCAGCTTAATCTGTTTTCATTCTTCCCTGGGGTAAGGTGGACACAGGATGCTACCCCAAATGAGGAGAGGGATAGACATGGAAGAGGGACATCCTGGCAATTTCCCTTTGGCCATGTCCCCATTTTCTGTCTTTCTCACCACTCCTCCCTCTCGCTACCACTTAAGATATCATACACTAAAATGCACAGGGAAATCAGGATCCAAAACCAAGCTCTATTTTTTTTTTAAGATAGGATCTCTCTATGCTGCCCAACCTGGCCTCAAGTTTCTAGTCTCAAGCGATCCTCCTGCCTCAACCTATTGAGTAGCTGAGACTACAGGCACACATCACTGTGCCTGGCAAAACCAAGCTATTTTTATGACAGGTGAGCCTATGTCCCGGGGACCTCTGCAACAGCCCCCAACTCTCTCTCCTGAGGGGCTTAGTTGCCAAAGACAATAGGCTTCTTGCTTTGAGCAATCAGAAGCCAGGAGAGAGGGACACTTGGGGGGCACTATTAGACTCAGGTGATGGCAGTATTTGACAAAGCCCGTAGTCTCAAAAAAAACAAAGCAGCAGGTCCCAACCTGCCCTTCAGGGTACAAGGAGGAGGTGGGAGTGGCAGAGAGGCTGAAGAGAAACGGAACCAACATGTCCCTCTCCTAGGCAGGTGTGGAGTCCCTGCCAGGGCACACCACGGCCAACCAGGAGCTCCACTCCTTCCCTACACTCCTCCCCTCCTGTACAGCCCTCCCCTCCCACCATCACCAGGCCAGGTGACCACACATTGTCTCTACTTCAGCGCTCACAAGGCTAAGCAGCTAATGGCCACGCATAGCCAACACCGCGCACGCGCACACACACCCATACACACGCAAAGCTGTCCCAGTGCCAGGACTGTGCAACTAACTCCCTCAGCAAGTGGCGGAACCACAGCTACCCCTAGGTTAGTCAGGGCTAGTCTTCACCCAGCTTTCTGCTGCAGAGCCCAGAACGGAAGGAGGGGGTGGGGAGCAGTGAGTGTAGCGGAAGGGTGCACCTGGGTTCTGGCTCCAGTTTGACTCCCAATCACTTGAGTGACAATAGGCTAGTGACTTCCCCTCTCTGGGCCTCAGCTTCCTAAACCACAAAATGAAGGAGATGAAGTTGATCACAGTGTCGTCTAGCTCAAGAAATGGATAATGAGGCCAGGTACAGTGGCTCACGCCTGTAATCCTAGCACTTTGGGAGGCCGAGGCAGACGGATTGCTTGAGCCCAGGAACTGGAGACCCTGGGCAACGTGGAGAAACCCCATCTCCACCAAAAAATACAAAAATTAGCTGGGTATGGTGGTGCACGTCTGTAGTCCTAGCTACTTGGGGGCCTAGGCAGGAGGAATGCTTGAGCCCGGAAGGCAGGGGCTGCAGTGAGCCATGATAGCTGCCACTGCATTCTAGCCTGGGCAACAGAGTGAGACCCTGTCTCAGAAAAACAAAACAAAACCAAAACCAAAAAACAAACAAACAAAAAAAACAAAACAAGGAAAAGAAAAATTTAAAAAATTTATAATGACAGAATGATGATTCACAATGTTATATTTCCAAAAAGAAAAAGGCCCGAGTCACTCCTACTTCTGAGGTTAGTTGCTTAGCAACAATATCCCCTCCCCTCTTGCTATCAGTTGCCCACTCTTTGTGGTCTCTTCATGCTTTTGACTTTGACCTTTACAATATGAAAATAAAATAAAAGGCCGGGTGGCTCATGCCTGTAACCCCAGCACTTTGGGCGGCCGAGGCAGGAGTATCACTTGGGTCCAGGAATTCAAGACCAGCCTGGGCAACAGTGGCGACCCTCTAGAAAAAAAATTTAGGCTGGGCACGGTAACTCACGCCTGTAATTCCAGCACTTTGGGAGGCTGAGGCAGGTGGATCACCTGAGGTCAGGAGTTCGAGACCAGCCTGGCCAACATGGTGAAACCCCGTCTCTGCTAAAAATACAAAAATTAGCGAGGTGTGGAGGCACACGCCTGTAATCCCAGCTACTTAGGATGGTGAGGCATGAAAATTGCTTGAATCCAGGAGGTGGAGGTCGCAGTGAGCTGAGATCATGCTACTGTACTCTAGCCTGGGTGACAGAGCAAGACTCTGTCTGAAAAAAAAAAAAAAAAAAAGAAAGAAAAAATTTAAAAATTATCTGGGCGTGTAGATTCAGCTACTCAGGAGGCTGAGATGGTGAGATGGGAGGATTGCTTGAGCCTAGGAGTCTGAGGCTGCTGTGAGCCACGATAGCACCACTCCAGCCTGGGCTACTGAGCTAAGACCCTTTCTCAAAAAAAAAAAAAAAAAAAGAAGGGAGGAACCCAGGGATAGTATGATTTCCTTTGGTCTTGGGAACACCCCTAAAAATACCCTCCCTGCTTTGGACCCAGTGACCAGGAAAAACAACCCAAACTGAGTTTGGGAGGAAGGATGTAGTATGCGTACTCTCCATGGCCGCTGGGTTTTAGGGATGAAAGGGACTAAAGCCCTGGGTTGAGAATATTTTTGGACAAAGGTTTGGGGTTCTTCTGGAGCACGGCAGCCCTAATTTGCATTGAATCCAGGAAAGAGGTACAGGATGGGTTGAGATTTGGGGAGGAGAAGCCATCAGGCTCTCGTTCCAGCCTTGGTGCCCTTCCCTTTAATGCCCATGAGACACCTAATCTCTTAAATGCTTCCTGGCCCTTATCCCCAAGCACTTGGAGCAGGTCTGATGGTCCATTGCTGCTGGTCCATATGTAAGTCACTGACTTTGCCTCCTCAAAACTGCTCCAGAACACATTTATAATCATGAGCCGCATAATGACGTTTCAGTCAATGGACGGCATACACAACCGTGGTCCCATAAAATTATAATGGAGGCTGGTTGCGGTGGCTCATGCCTGTAATCTCAGCACTTTGGGAGGTCAAGGCGGGTGGATTGCTTGAGGCCAGGAGTTCGAGACCAGCCTGGCCAACATGGTGAAACCCTGTCTCTATTAAAAATACAAAAATACTAGCCGGGCATGGTGGCACACACCTGTAAATCCCAGCTACTTGGAAGGCTGAAGAAGAACAATTGTTTGAACCTGGGAGGCAGAGGGGTTGCAGTGAGCCAAGATCGTGCCACTGCACTCTAGCCTGACATTATAGCCATCATAATCTGTTAGTGAAATGAATTTCTCAAGTGTTTATGGTGATTACTGGTGTAAACAAACCTGCTGCTCTACCAGTCGTATAAAAGTCTAGCCCATACAATTATATACAGTACATAATACTTGATATCGATAATAAATCACTGTATTACTGGCTTATGTATTTACTATACTATACTATTTTTCGAGACAGAGGCTTGCTCTGTTGCCCAGGCTGGAGTGCAGTGGTGCGATCTCAGCTCACTGCAACCTCTGCCTCCCAGGTTCAAACGATTCTCCTGCCTCAGCCTCCCAAGATTACAGGCATGTGCCACCATGCCCAGCTAATTTTGTATTTTTAGTAGAGACGGGGTTTCTCTATGTTGGTAAGGCTGGTCTCCAACTCCCCACCTCAGGTGATCCGCCCGCCTCGGCCTCCCAAAATGCTAGGATTACAGGCATGAGCCACCGCGCCCGGCCCTGTATTTCCATTTTATCCCCGCTTTCTAGATCTAAAAGAGCTCTACTCTGCAAATTGTTGCCTGGAGGGGATGGTTAATGGGTACAAAAATACAGTTAGATAGAAGGAATAAGATCAAATATTCAGTAGCACAATAGGGTGATATAGTTAACAGAAATTATTGCATATTTCCAAATAATTAAAGGAGTGGAATTGGGATGTTCCTAACACAAGGAAATGATAAATGCTTGATATGATGGATACTCTAATTACCCTGATTAGATCATGATACATTGCATGCTTGTCTCAGAATATCACATGTACTCCAAAAATATGTACAACTATTATGTATCCATAATAATTAAAATAAAGCCTTTTAAATTTAAAATAAACAAACTGGATGCACGTGGTAGCTCATGCCTATAGTCCCAGCACTTTGGGAGGCCCAGGCAGAACTGTTTGAACCCAGGAGTTTGAGATCAGTCTGGGCAACTAAGTGAGACCCCAGACTCTACAAATATGAAAAAAAATAACAATTTGCCGGGCATGGTGTTGGGCACCTGTAGTCCTAGCTACTCGGGAGGCTGAACCAGGAGGATCACTTGAGCCCAAGAGTTCAACACTGCAGTAAGATATGACTGTGTCACTGCACTCCAGCTTGGGCAACAGAGTGAGACCTTGTCTGAAAAACAAAACAAAAAAACCCCAGAAAACAAATTGTTGCCTAGAAGAATTGGCTCTTTAATGATAATAGTTCCACTCATCTGCATGGTATTTTATTTTATTTATTAATTATTATTATTATTATTTTTGAGATGGAGTCTCACTGTGTCGCCCAGCCTGGAGTGCAGTAACACGATCTCGGCTCACTGCAACCTCCGCCTCCCGGGTTCAAGTCATTCTTCTGCCTCAGCCTTCCGAGTAACCAGGATTACAGGTCCTCACCACCATGCCTGGCTAATTTTTAGTAGAGAGGGGTTTTACCATGTTGGCCAGGCTGGTCTCTAACTCCTGACCTCAAGTGATCCACCTGCCTCGGCCTCCCAAAGTGCTGGGATGGCAGGCATGAGCCACTTCGCCCGGCCTCTGCATGGTATTTTGGAGCACCTGCCTCTATATTCACAATCTGGCCTGATCCTCCTGTAGCCCTCAGCCCACTAACTCCTATAACTAGAAGAATTCACTTCTCTCATTCACTAACTGTTGCTAGCTAAGTGTCGCCTGATAGGATGCGATGTCAAACTGCTAGATTTTGTTTGGGAGACAGGGAAGGAAATGCCAGAGAAGGGCAGTAATGACTCAGAAGTGAGTTTAAGATGAGGGCTGTGGTATCTTGGAGTGGGAGGTGCTGAATTTCTTGTGTGTGTGTATGTGTGTGTGTTCAAATGCAAACTTAAGCTGTGAAATCATGAAGTCTAGAAGTTCCCTGAATATGGGGTGGGGCCGTACAAGGGATTCCTTCCTTTTCTCCCCAGGAATAGGGTATGGAAGGCCAGATGTCTGGATCCTACAACTGGAGACTTCCCATCCTTGGTGTTCTCCTCTGCCCTGCGCCCACTGCCATATCATCACCTCCCATCCCTGAAGTGGGGAATATAGCATCCCTTCTCCCATGGCTCCTCCAGAGAATTCACACCATCCCAGGAACCTTTCTCCAAATTTCTGTCTCTTTGCCTGGCCACCCAAGCATCCTCCCCCTTCAGCTGGACTTTACCATAAATGCTGCTGCCCCCAATCTTCCCTAATAGGCCTGCCAAGGCACAGAGCTATTTTTACCTCCTTCCCTTCTCAGGCCTGCAGACCTCGGGGAGGAGCAGGAGCAGCCTCTGCTTTCCTCCAGCAGCTCGGTCCCCACCTCATCGTCCCCACCTGGAACATCTGCTCTGCGGCTCAGGGAAGTTCTGCTTTCCCAAGCCTCACCCCATTTGCTGGAATCTTTTCCTTACTTCTGAAGTCCTCCCCAGGTTGGGGCCATTTTAGTTCTTAGTTATTCCCTCTGTGGGTTTGGGACTCCATTTGAGCTACTCTTATTACCTCAGTTCTCTGTCCCCCACTGGCCTTGGTTTAGTGCAGATGCATTTGAAGTCACCTGTGATTAGAACACATTCCCTCCCACTCCCTAAAATATAGACATATCCCCTCAGATTGCTGGAGATGGTGGAACAGAGGGATGCCACCGGCCTCTGCAGAGAAGTCTTTCTCCCTCCATACCTTTCCTTCTTCTCTCAGAATCTCCATCTTTGGCATAGGGAAGTTTACCTTGAGGTCAAGACCTTTCCCAGGTTCTATGGTCTGGGAAAGTTAGAGTGAGAAGGGTCACCCCTCGAGCTCTTCATGGTGGCCCTCGGCCACATCAGGCTCTGGAGGAAATATAGAGCTGGCTTGCTGTCCCAGACCCCTGTCTTGTTCCCCTCCTCTCAATGTCCCCAGTACTAAGCAGGTCTCTTAAAGAACATTAAAAGCCCCCCTCTCATCCTGCTTCCTCCAAGCAGTTAGACTAAGTGGAAATCGCTCTGGGCAAACATTTTCTATCCAATTGCTTAAGTAGGGGAAGTAAAGCTTTTTTTTTTTTTTTTTTTTTTTTTTTTTTTTTTTTTTTTTTTGAGACGGAGTCTCGCTCTGTCCCCAGGCTGGGGTGCAGTGGCGCGATCTCAGCTCATTGCAAGCTCCGCCTCCTGGGTTTACGCCATTCTCCTGCCTCAGCCTCCCGAGTAGCTGGGACTACAGGCGCCCGCCACCTCACCCGGCTAATTTTTTGTATTTTTTAGTAGAGACGGGGTTTCACAGTGTTAGCCAGGATAGTCTCAATCTTCTGACCTCGTGATCCGCCCGTCTCGGCCTCCCAAAGTGCTGGGATTACAGGCTTGAGCCACCGCGCCCGGCTGGGAAGTAAAGCTTTTTTTTTTTTGGAGACGGAGTCTCGCTCTGTCGCCCAGGCTGGAATGCAGTGGCCGGATCTCAGCTTACTGCAAACTCTGCCTCCTGGGTTCACGCCATTCTCCTGGCTCAGCCTCCCGAGTAGCTGGGACTACAGACACCCACCACCTCGCCCGGCTAGTTTTTTGTATTTTTTTAGTAGAGACGGAGTTTCACTGGGTTAGCCAGGATGGTCTCGATCTCCTGACCTCGTGATCCGCCCGCCTCGGCCTCCCAAAGTGCTGGGATTACAGACTTGAGCCACCGCGCCCGGCCAAGTAAAGCTTTTTAAAAGCCACGTATATGCCTCCTGGGAGGAGTCAGTCATCGGTGTAAGGGTGGGGAGGGGGACAAGTGCCATTTCTGCCTCTGTTTCGCCACCTCAGACAGGTACCGGCTGACCCACCTTTCTGTCTCTACTCTTCCCAGATACTTGTCCGGATCTGTATCTATCTTAACTCCTCCTGGGGAGACCAAGCCAAGGACCCCCTCACGTCACCCCAGATGGTCACTCAGAACCCGGCTCGACCAGGCCCCAGAGCAGTCAGCAGAGCCACAACTCCCGGAAAGGGGTCTTATAACTTGGAGGGTGTGGGAAATCCAGCCTTCCCTTTCTTTCCATTCCCTTCGGCAGGGAGAGGAAGGAGAGAGGGGAGCATAGACTAACCCCCCTGCCCCGCAGGATCCCGCCTCACGGGGGTTAGGAACATCAGCAGGCCTTTGGGAGGCAGGGAGGAGCCAGGCTGGAACCCTTCCCGCCCAGCCCAAGATATTATCCACGATGGCACTGCGGAGGCGGCGTGGAGAGGAGCAGCATAGAAACCCGAGAGTCCCAGGTTTATTGGGGGTTATGATCCAAAAGTTACATTTTTATCCAAGTGGGAGAAATGAGGAGAGGTGCAAAGAAAGCAACAAGTGGCCCCGGGCGGAGCGGGAGGGAGGGGGGCGCCAGCCTCCTCCCGCCCGCTGCGCGGCTGCGCCTGGCCCCCGCCCCCGCAGGCATGAGGGGTGATTCACCGCGCCCAGACTGCGCCCGGACCGCCGGACCCCGCAGAGGCTGTCCACCCACTCCACCAGCCCCACTTGCACTCCTGACGCCCACTCTTCCCCGCCCAGCCCCGCCCGCTTCCAGGAAGCCCAGGGTGCCCGCGAGCCGCGGGTGAGGGTGCCCTCAAGGGCCTGAAAATGCCTGGAGGCCAGGAGCAGAGCGCAGCGAAGGGACAGGGGTGGGCCGCCGAGGCCGATGCGGGGGTGTGGGGGCGCAGGGTCGGGGAAGGAGGTTGGCGGTCGCGTCCCCCGCTTGGCACAGCTCCCTCTGGTGCGTGCCTGAGCCCTGAATCACCCGCTATATCAGGCCCGCAGGCGCGGAGGCCCCAGGCCCGGGCCCCGCAGCCAGTGTCCGCTTACAGCGGACCCCAACGATCGCCGGGGACCCCTGACTTTCCTAGAAACTTCCCCCAAGTAGGAAGAAGTTTGACAGAACCAATTAGGGAGGGAGCGGTCTGCGAGAGGCAGCGTCCTCAAGTCCACCCGCTAATTCGGTTCTGCTACAAGTCTGGGACCAGAGGGAAGGATCTGAGTGGGGAGGTGTGAGGTGCAGAGCGCGCCCCTCTACGCGCCCCAGGAGTTCGCCGCTCCCTCCACCCCATCCCACCCCACCCCACCCCACCCCACCCCAGTCGCGCTCGCCGGAAGGTGGGTGGATCTCCCGGGCGCCCGGACCAGGCTGGGAGGGGAGCCGCGCCACGGGCAAGTCTCCCCACCCCAAATCCCAGGCCTGGGACGCGGGCCGGGCGCGGGAGCTCTGGGCGCCGTGCGCTCCGTGGGCTCACCTGGTAGATCATGACTTTAAAGTTGCGGCGCCGCAGCAGCTCGGCCTCGTTGACCTCCAGCTTCTTGATCTGCCCCGCCTGGCGCTCCAGGCTGCCGCGCACGGTCTTCACGTTGACGCTGACCTTGCGCACCTTCTCCAGCAGCTTGCTCACCGTATTGCTCGTGGTGGCGTGCGCCTTGCCCAGCTTGCTCAGCTCGCCCTGGATGCTCTGCACGGCGCCCTCCATCTCCGCCTGTCGCTCCTCCAGCTGTGCTTGAGTTAGCTGGATCTGGTCTACGGCCCCGATGATTTTGTCCAGGAGGCTCAGCACCAGCACGCCGTTCACCTGGTCCGACTTGATCAGCTCTTCTGAGACGGCCGCCGACGGCTCCTCCGCCGCCTGCGCCCCAGCGGAGGAAAGCTCCGGGGCCTCGGCGTCGGGGTACCCGGGAAGCGGCCGCTCGACAATGTAGAGCGTGGGGTCCTCCATGGCTACCCGGAGCCGTGCGGGGCCCGCCGGGTGGAGCTGGAGCTGGAACGGGAGACTAGGAGAGAAGCAGGAGCGGAAGGGGGGAGAGCAAGCGGGCGAGAGCCGAGAGCAGAGGAAACTCGAGCCACGTCCGTGCGCACCGGGACAGCGGCCAGAACTGCTGGGCGGGGGATCCGTGAGCTCCCCGGCTCCCCGGCCAAACTTCGTAGTCTGATCGCTCATTGGCTGGCCCCACCCCAGAAGGGGAGGGACCGGGGCAGAAGGGGAGATCGACGAAGGGGGGCGGCAGAGGGGGACCCAAGAGCCGAGCGCCCCACCCTTTTCGAGATGGTTGGAATAGTTGGAGCCGGAGACTAGGGCCTCCGCTGGCGCTGGCGGCGGGAGCGGGACGGGCGGAGGAATGTGATCTGAGGAAGGGAATCAGGTTCTAAGAGTGTTGATCTCTGTTTCCCTCTCACTTGAATTGCTCATCCGAAAATCCTCAAGATCTGGGAGTCGGGTGGACCAGGAGATTCTGAAATTATAGGCAAAATCTTGTATTTGCCTGTGCCTAGTTTTTGAGCGCAAAAGGACCCTTGCCCTTTACAATCTTTTTAAAGAGGCCTCTCGGATTTCCTCATCACCAACCCCAACCAGGTTACTAATCCAGGGGTAAGCTTAAGGGGTTGTTTGTGGGAGGGAAGGAAGAGAGAAGTACTTGGGGTCACGGTGGTGGTGAAGGGCTGCTAAGCTCCTCGAAGTTCCTTTTAGAATTGTCCTAACAGAGTAAAATTAAAATGGGCAATCAAATGGAAAGTAAAGCACACCTCCCAACTCCCCTTTTTGAGACAGGGTCTCACTCTGTCACCCAGGCTGGAGTGCAGCGGTCCGATCACGGTTCACTGCAGCCTCGACCTCCTGGGCTCAAGTAATCCTCCCACTTCAGCCTCCTGAGTAGATGAGACTGCAGGCGCGTGCCACCACACCCAGCTAATGTTTTTCTATTTTTATTTTTTTAGAGACTGGGTCTATACTATCTTGCCCAGGCTGGTCTCGAACTCCTGAGCTAAGTGATCTGCTGGCTTTAGCCTCCCAAAGTGCTGGGAGTCACCGCGCCTGGTGTAAAGCCCTTTCTAAAAGCCCAACTCTCTTAGGCCAGCGCAGTGGCTCATGCCTGTAATCCCAGCACTCTGGGAAGCGCAGGCGGGTGGATCACGAGGTCAGGAGTTCAAGACCAGCCTGGCCAAGATGGTGAAACCCCTTCTCTATTACAAAAAAAAAAAAAATTAGGCCGGGCGCAGTGGCTCATTCCTGTAATCCCTGCCTTTTGGGAGGCCGAGGTGGGCGGATCACCTGAGGTCGGGAGTTCGACCTCAGCCTGACCAACATGGAGAAACCCCATCTGTATTAAAAATACAAAATTAGCCAGGCATGGTGGCACATGCCTGTAATCACAGCTACTCGGGAGACTGAGGCAGGAAAATCCCTTGAACCCAGGGGACGGAGGTTGCAATGAGCCACTGCACTCCAGCCTGGGCGACAGAGTGAGATTCTGTCTCAAAAAAGCAAAACAAAACAAAACCCCAAAACCCACCTCTCACCTCTCTAAAATCACCTTTCCCTGTGTTCCCCCTCCCACCCTCCCTCAGAGGCAGCTGACACCAATCTCAGTGAGCAGGATCTAGGAGTCCATTCCTCTTTCAAGATTCTAGGGACTAACATTAAGCCATCGGAGAGACCATCAAATCCCACACCTTCATTCGACGTCTGCAGAGGACAGGTGGTTTGCCAGAGATCACTCGCAGGTTAGTGTTGGCATTGGCACTTGTACCCAGGTCTGGACTCCTGCTTTCATGCTCTTTCCACCTTAGTACTCTAAGCCTTCCACTGGGGCAGGGAGACAGGCACCCATGGCCACTCCCCAACCCCTACGTGCTGTTTCGGAGGATTAACCAAAGCGTATTTTCATCCATGCTGGGTACAAGGGAGCAGGCAATCTGAGCAGGCCCAAGGAGGGTTCTTAGTGCAGAAGTCCAGAAATAGGGAGGCTGCCCATCCTCCCCCATTTTGCTGTATAGCACAGCACTGGTGCTGTGAGTCTCTGGAGGGGCCCCAGCTCCCTTTCCCACAGAAAAGCTGCAACCCTTTTCCCTGCTTGGGAAACCACACTTGGGTTTCCCCGGCTGGCTGGATGATGGTCCTGGCAAAAGGTCACTTCTAGTCTGGTATCCACTATCATTAGGAAGAGTGGAAAACTGGTCTATGGGGACCCAGGGCCTCCTCAATCCAGACAGAGAACCCACCAACTCAGAAAGGAGCCCCACAGTGCAGGGACTGGGTTAGTGCCCTAACAACATTTTAGAGTTTTTTAAGGGTTTACAACACCATATTTGTTAGCTGAAATTCTCACAGAAAATGGAGCCATCAAATAAGGCTGTTTATCAGTTTATCCTGAAGTACTGTTTCTACTAGAAAGGCAAGATACATGGTTACTGGTAACCTCTTTTTTCCTTTTTTCATTTTGAGACGGAGTCTTGCTCTCTCACCAGGCTGGAGTGTAGTGGCGCGATCTTGGCTGACTGCAAACTCCGCCTCCCGGGTTCAAGTGATTCTCCTGCCTCAGCCTCCCGAGTACCTGGGACTACAGGTGCCCGCCACCACACCCAGCTAATTTTTTGTTTGTTTGTTTGTTTGTTTTGAGATGGAGTCTCACTCTGTCACCCAAGCTGGAGTGCAATGGCATGATCTTGGCTCACTGCAACCTCTACCTCCTGGGTTCAAGCGATTCTCCTTCCTCATCCTCCTGAGTAGCTGGGACTACAGGCATGCGCCACCACACCTGGCTAATTTTTGTATTTTTAGTAGAGACAGGGTTTCGCCATGTTGGCCAGGCTGTTCTTGAACTCCTGACCTCAGACGATCCACCTGCCTCGGCCTCCCAGAGTGCTGGGATTATAGGCGAGAGCCACTGTGCCCGGCCATTTTTTTTGTATTTTTAGTAGAGATGGAGTTTCACCATGTTGGGCAGGATGGTCTCAATCTCTTGACCTCATGATCCACCCACCTTCCCCTCCCAAAGTGCTGGGATTACAGGTGTGAGCCACTGCACCCCATCTTTGTTTGTTTTTTTTTTTTTTTTTGAGACAGGGTCTCACTCTGTTGACCCTGCAGCCTCGACCTCCCTGGTTCAGGTGATCCTCCCACCTCAGCCTCCTGAATAACTGTGACTATAGGCGCACACCACCACACCCGGCTAATTTTTGTATTTTTTGTAGAAACGGGGTTTCACCATGTTGCCCACGCTGGTCTCAAACACCTAGGCTCAAGGGATCCACCTGCCTTGGCCTCCCAAAATGCTAGAAATACAGGCGCGAGCCACTTTGGCTTTGTTTTCTCCAACTTTTTTTTTTTTTTTTTTGAGACAAGGTCTTGCTCTGTCACGTAGGCTGAGTGCAGTGGCACCATCACAGCTCACTGCAGTCTTGACCTCCTGGGCTCAAGTGATCCTGCCACCTCACCCTCTTGAGTAGCTTGGACTACAGGTGTGCCACCACACCGGGTACCCTGACACTTCAATAACTGTTTTCTCACAAACAAATGGGTTTCTCATTTGAGGTTCAAGTAGAATGAAGCTGGTATATAAGATCATATATACACATATAACTGCTAGAACTGGCAGATTACCAACTTATTTTAGAATTTAGGAGAAATGTATTACAGTAATTGAAATTCCTTCTACTAAGGATTGAAAAGTTTTGTAAAAGAGGAGTGACAGTGGAGAACCTTATAGGGCCTTCATTTCTTAAATGCCCCATAAGGTCCTTAGATTATTATTATTATTATCCTTTTTTTTTTTTTTATTGAGATGGAATCTCACTCTGTCACCCAGGCTAGAGTGCAATGGCACAATCTCGGCTTACTGCAACCTCTGCTTCCTGGGTTCAAGTGATTTTCCTGCCTCAGCCTCCCAAGTAGCTGGGATTACAGGCATGCGCCACCACGCCCAGCTGATTTTTTTATATTTTTAGTAGAGACAGGGTTTCACCAGGTTGGCCAGCCTGGTCTTGAACTCCTGACATCAGGTGATCTACTCACCTCGGCCTCCCAAGGTGCTGGGATTACAGGCATGAGCCACTACGCCCGGTCTCTAAGAAGTTTTATCTCTATCCCAGCAACTAGTTTCTTTTCCAGGATACATCAGTTATTACTATTCTCTCTCTCTTTTTTTTTTTTTTTTTTTTTTTGAGGCGACGTTGTGCTCTTGTTGCCCAGGCTAGAGTGCAGTGGCACCATCTCAGCTCACTGCAACCTCTGCCTCCTGGATTCAAGCAATTCTCCTGCCTCGGCCTCCCAAGTAGCTGAGATTACAGGCATGTGCCACCAAACCCAGGTAATTTTTGTATTTTTAGTAGAGACGGAGTTTTACCATGTTGGCCAGGCTGGTCTCGAACTCCTGACCTCAGATGATCCACCCACCTCGGCCTTCCAAAGTGCTGGGGTTACAGGTGTGAGCCACCATGCCTGGCCTATTATTACTATTCTCTTGCGGAATCTTCTATAGACTATTTCTGCATATATGATCATGTATATCATATATATACATATATATATTCAGCACTTTCCTGTTTTCAGTTATTAATATGTTTTATGGATAGTTCCATATCAGTACATGTAGAACTGCCTTGTTTTCCAATATATGGTTCTACTATATTTGTTTAACCACTTCCCTATCAATGGACGCTTACAGATTACAATTTAAATCTCATGGGGGAGGAGTTGCTGAAGACAAGCGGGATTTTTTTGTTTTTGTTTTTTGCTTTTGAGGCAGGATCTTGCTCCGTTGCCCAGGCTGGAGTGCAGTGGCTCAATCAGGGCTTACTGCAGCCTCAAACTCCTGGACTCAAGCAATCCTCCCAACTCAGCCTCCAGAGTAGCTGGGACCACAAGTACACACCACCACGCCTGGCTAATTTTTAAATTTCTTGTAGAGACAGAGTCCCAGCCATGGGGTTTTGCCATGTTGCCTAGGCTGCTCTTGAACTCCTGGGCTCAAGTGATCCTCTTGTCTTGGCCTCCTGAAGTGCTGGGATTACAGGAATGGGCCATAGTGCCCAGCCTTATCAGGAAAGTATTTCTATACCACTTCTTCAAACAGGAATGTCAGAATTTGTGGATGAGTCTAGTTATGTCCCAGAGGTAGTCCAGTGAGTACATCTCTGACTCATTTAATGCCTCCTTAACGGATGATTTCTGTAAAAGGGCCCTACCCCTGCATGCCTATGTTGGAGAAAAATCTGCATCAACAAGTTTCTCTCACATTCCTTTTCTTACTAAATGCCAACTAAGTCCAACAGGTGGCATGCTGGGGCTCGGTGTACTAGCTCTAGCAGCACAGATGCCCCAAACTGGAGCAGAGCAGTCCTTTCCAGAGCATTTCACTCCATTCCAGTGAAAATAAGCAGTTTCTCTTCATTGGTAACTGCATTCAGCATGCCATTGCCTGCATTCAGGGTTGTTGGTTTGCATTTTCCATTGCTCACTCTATTTGCTTGCTGAAAGGCACACTGTTCCATTGTGTGCTTTCAGCCACTGAGACAGAATCCATAAAAGGGATAGTGAGGTCAAAGCAAACAACCCCTTTGGCCCAGAAAAAGGACACTAGGATGCGACATGTCAGCAGCTAGAATCTCACAGGGTGCTCTATTGTATTCTTCCATCCATCCACTTGTTCAATAAAACATGACTACTTAACACCAGCCTGTTACTGGGCTAGGGACTTTAATGAGGATAAATCAAGTCTAGTCCTTTTTTTTTTTTTTTTTTTGAGACAGAATTTCACTGTTGCCCAGGCTGGAGTACAGTGGCACCATCTCAACTCACTGCAACCTCTGCCTCCCAGATTCAAGTGATTCTCCTCCTTCAGCTTCCCAAGTACCTGGGACCACAAGCACCTGCCACCACATCTGGCTAATTTTTGTAGAGATGGGGTTTCACCATGTTGGCCATGGCTGGTCTTGAACTCCTGACCTCAGGTGACCCGCCTGCCTCAGCCTCCCAAGTATTGGGATTATAGGCGTGAGCCACTGCACTTGGCCTTTTTTTTTTTTTTTTTTTTTTTGAGGCGGAGTGTTGCTCTGTCACCAGGCTGGAGTGCAGTGGTGCGATCTCAGCTCACTGCAACCTCCACCTCCCAGGTTCAAGTGATTCTCCTGCCTCGGCCTCCTAAGTGGCTGGGATTACAGGCGCACAGCACCATGCCCAGCTAATTTTTGTATTTTGAGTAGAGGTGGGGTTTCACCATGTTGGCCAGGCTGGTGTCTCGGCCTCCCAAAGTGCTGGTATTACAGGCATGAGTCACCACGCCCAGCCACCCCAGCCTTTTTTTTTTTTTTTTTTTT
>NW_016818171.1:263236-267457 GCF_001698545.2 Rhinopithecus bieti | reverse complement strand
CCCCATCTCTACTAAAACTACAAAAAATTAGCCGGACATAATGGTGCATGCCTATAATCCCAGCTACTCGGGAGACTGAAGAAGGAGAGTCGATTGAACCTGGGAGGCGGAAGTTGCAGTGAGCCAAGATTGCGCCATTGCACCCCAACTTGGGCAACAGGAGAAAAACTCCATCTCAAAAAAAAAAAAAAAAAATACAAGGTCTCATTCTGTTGCCCAGGCTTGAGTGCAGTGGTGCGATCTCGGCTTGCTGCAGCCTCGACTTCCTGAGCTCAGGTGAGCCTCCTATCAGGCTCCCATGTAGTTGGGACTACAGCTGTATGCCACTACACCTGGCTAATTTTTTTTTTTTTTTGTAGAGATGGGGTTTTGCCATGTTTCCCAGGCCACTCTTGAACTCTTGGGCTCAAGTGATCTGTTCACCTCAGCCTCCAAAAGTGCTGGGATTACAGGTGTGAACCACTGCACCCGGCCATGTGCATAGTTTCTGACACAGCTGAAAGCTCCCCCGCATCATAGGGAAAGCAGTCCCTACTCTCAGGAGGAGTGGGGAAGGGTTCACAGGTGAGGATAGGTACAAAGAAGGGGGAAAGGACCTCCTCCCAAACCCAGTATCTTGCGGCATGAAAGGGCACTGGGGAATAGCCGAGCATTGCTCATCTCCTCTTATCATGGTTCTTATCAGTTTGCATTTAGGGAGATCCAACAAAGGGTGTAATATGTAATACGTTCTGTTCAGTTTTGGATCGGTGCTGGGAGAGATCCCAGGGAGATGTGTGTTTTGTTAATAATAAACAGTTGGGACAAATGACGTGTCTTCACATTGAGGCAACCGTCTCGCATGGGAGGCTAGCCCACAGCAGCTGGCTCACAGCTGCCACAAACAACAGTGATTTTTTTTTTTTTTTGCCAGCTTTATAGGCACTATTCTTGTCTCTCTGATATACATATATGAAAAATGCCTATAATATTCGTATATTTTTCTTCCTCAAAATCCTTCCTTTCTTTGCCTTCAAATATTAATATACAGGGTAACTTCCCTGAACCAGAAAACAGTCAAAATTATTTATTAAGTGCTAATTTATGCATAGTTTGGTGCTAGAAACCATCCAAAGGACACAACCGGCACTTTTGCTGTGGAGTGGGAATTTTAGTTTCAGAGGAGCAGTGATTCAGGCTAACAAACAGAAAATATAAGAAAACAGGAGAAGGGGGCTGCAGAAAATAAAGCAAAATACATATTGTTTTAAGAGCCTGGGCAAAGTGGTAAAACCCTGTCTCTACTAAAAATACAAAAATTAGCCAGGCATGGTAGTGTGTGCCTGTGGTCCCAGCAACTCGGGAGGCTGAGGTGGGAGGATTGCTTGAGCCCAGGGGGCAGAGGTTGCAGTGAGCCAAGATTGCACCACTGCACTCCAGCCTGGGTGACAGAATGAGAACCTGTCTCAAAAAAAAAATAAAGCAAAACTAAGAAACCCTAGATTCCACTCATTATTTCTCCTTTTCTTTTCTTTCTTTTTTTTTTTTTTTTATGTTGTTGCCCAGGCTGGTCTCAAACTCCTCATCTCCTATCTTTGCCTCCAAACTGCTGGGATTACAGGCATAAGCCACCACACCTGGCTTCCTTTTCTAATTTTCTTTGAACTCTGTGATTTAGCACTGCTGACCAATTTATCTTTGAGATTCTTCCCTCTTAGCCTTGGACACTGTACTATTTTTATTTATTTCTTGTCCCATTTGCTAGCTTATTTTTTCTTCCTTTCATTTTCTTTTTTAAAATAGCTTTATTTATTTATTTATTATTTTTATTGAAACAGGGTCTTGTTCTGTTGCCCAGGCTGGAGTGCAGAGGCACAGCTTACTGCAGCCTCAACCTCCCAGGCTCAAGCAATCCTCCTACCTCAGCCTCCCAAGTAGCTGGGACTTCAGGCATGCACCATCACACCATGCACCATCACACCTGACTTATTTTTGTATTTTTTTTTTTTTCATTTTGAAGAATTTATTTACTTTACAAAAGAAGAGTCTTGTCTTTCAACCAGCCAAGTTCAAAGTTAAAAGTAGGGTATAACTTCAGTTCTGGATAATGCATCTGTATTTCATTCAAAGCCACTGAAAAATATGGAACGCTTCACGAATTTGCGTGTCATCCTTGCGCAGGGGCCATGCTAATCTTCTCTGTATCGTTCCAATTTTAGTATATGTGCTGCCGAAGCGAGCACTTATTTTTGTATTTTTATAGAGACAAGGTCTCACTATGTTCTCCAGGCTGGTCTCAAACTCCTGAGCTCAAGCGATCCGTCCACCTCAGCCTTCCAAAGTGCTGGGGTTACAGGCGTGAGCCACGGTACCCAGCTAATTTTAAAAAATTGTCGTAGAGAAGGGATCTCTGCTGTTTCCCAGGCTGGTCTCAAACTCCTAGGCTCGGCTTCCCAAAGTGTTGGGATTACAAGCATAAACCGGTACATTTGGGGAAGAAAAAAAAAGCTTTTAATACTGCTTTCAGAGGTTAAACAATAGAACTTTATTGAGGTAGAATTAACATACCGCACAATTCACCTAAAGCATACAACTGGATAGATTTTACCATATTCACAAAGTTGTGCAAAGAATCAACTTTCATCAGTCCCCAAAAAGCCCCCGACAAAGAAAAAACACTGAAGGGAGACTTTATTCTAAAGAATGTTTGCAAGGAGGGGAAAGAGATTGTTGCAATAAGGGGAGGGAGTCTATTGCAATAGGGAGAAGGATCTGCTCATAAGGTCTGCAAATGTCTTAAGGGCTAGACCTTTTTCCTATTATAGAGAGGAGTAAACAAAGCTAGAAAGAACGGGGTGTAGAGAATAGGAGGAAAGTGGCCTGATGAGAGAATAGATCAGAGAATGTTTTACCCAGAGGTCAGGCTATTCTCAGGAGGGATTGTGTGCTGGCTCAGGCCCAGTGAGGGTGGGCCAGAGTTCAGCGCCTGGAGGAAGAAGAAAAGCTTAAACAACATGTGTTGTTGTTTGTTTTGGAAACGGAGGAGTTTCGGAGTTTCGCTCTTCTTGCCCAGGTAGGAGTGCAATGGCGCCATCTTGGCTCACAGCAACCTCTGCCTCCCAGGTTTAAGAGATTCTCCTGCCTCAGCCTCCCGAGTAGCTGGGATTATAGGAATGTGCCACCACGCCTGGCTAATTTTTTGTATTTTTAGTAGAGACAGGGTTTCTCCATGTTGGTCAGTCTGGTCTTGAAGTCCCGATGTCAGGTGATCCGCCCGCCTCAGCCTCCCAAAGTGCTGGGATTACAGGCTTGAGCCACCACACCCAGCCTTTTTTTTTGAGACGGAGTTTTGCTCTGTCACCCAGGCTGGAGTGCAATGGCGCGATCTCAGCTCACTGCAACCTCTGCCTCCCGGGTTCAAGTGATTCTCCCACCTCAGCCACCTGAGTAGCTGGGATTACAGGCACATACCATCACGCCCAGCTAATTTTTATATTTTTGTAGAAACGGGTTTCACCATGTTGGCCAGGCTGGCCTTGAACTCCTGACCTCAGGTGATCTGCCCACCTTGGCCTCCCAAAGTGCTAAGATTACAGGCATGAGCCACCTCGCTGAACCAACAAAATGTGTTTAATGAGCATTTTGTTCATTGTGATCAGTGTTGGGAAAACCAGTTTAGCTTGTCATTCATGAGGCAAAGAATAAGAATTTGAAGTTCTGTGTCTATTCCTGTCATAGGTAAACAATGGGGGGCATCTGTGAGTCACATGGGGAAGGGTGGTTCTTGGCAGTAAACAAAAACATGGGGGACTCCTTTAACCTTGGATGCTTTCCAAGAGCACAGGGCTCAGGTGAAATTCACCACTGTTACCTCATACCCATTAGCCGTCACTCCCCACTCCTCTCTTTCCCTGTCCCCTAGCAACCAGTAAGTTGTTTTTTTTTTTTTGAGACGGAGTCTCGCTCTATCGCCCAGGCTGGAGTGCAGTGGCCGGATCTCAGCTCACTGCAAGCTCCGCCTCCGGAGTTTACGCCATTCTCCTGCCTCAGCCTCCCGAGTAGCTGGGACTACAGGCGCCCGCCACGTCGTCCGGCTAGTTTTTTGTATTTTTTAGTAGAGATGGGGTTTCACGGTGTTAGCCAGGATGGTCTCGATCTCCTGACCTCGTGATCCACCCGTCTCGGCCTCCCAAAGTGCTGGGATTACAGGCTTGAGCCACCGCGCCCGGCCGGGGCTGGGTT
>NW_016818171.1:258886-261181 GCF_001698545.2 Rhinopithecus bieti | reverse complement strand
AAAAAAAAAAAAAAAAAATTTTAGTATGATAGCAGCATTGTGGTTATGTTTTTTTAAAATTCGTACATTTTTGAGATACATACTGAAGTATTTACAGATGATATGATATCACATCTAAGATTTGATTCACAATAATTCTGGCGGAAGTAGATGCGATATAAATGAAACAAGCTGGACTATTTGTTAGGATTATGGTTGAAGCTGGGTGATATTATCCAGTCTACCTTCTGAATCCTTAGTTTTCACACCCATGGATTCAACTAACTGTGGATAGAAATTATTAGGAAAAAAAATTTCCACAAAGTTCCAAAAAGCAAAATATGAATTTGCCAAGTACTGTGTTGAATCCACAAAAATGAAGTGATGTTTGGGCATTGTATTAGGCCTAAGCTAGAGATGATTTAAAGTATATGGGAGGATGTGCATTAGGTGATATGCGAATACTACTGCCCTGCCTTTGCCTTTGCCTTGCCTTGATTTGTTGAGACAGGGTCTTACTCTGTCTCCCAGGCTGGAGTGCGGTGGCATGATCTCGGCTCACTGCAACCTCCGACACCTGGGTTCAAGCGATTCTCCTGTCACAGCCTCCCGAGTAGCTAGGATTACAGGTGCCTACCACCACGCCCGGCTAATTTTTGTATTTTTATTAGAGACAGGGTTTCACCATGTTGGCCAGGCTGGTCTCCAACTCCTGACCTCAAGTGATCTGCCCGCGTCAGCCTCCCAAAGTGCTGGGATTACAGATATGAGCCACCACGCCTCACCTGAAGTTTCCCATAATAAAAAATACTAAGGTTGTTTTGAGGATGAAATGTGTTGACATCTGTAAAGGGACATATCAAAATGTTTGATACACAATGTGTGGTAAATAATGTGCATGACCCTTTTCCCTTTCTCTCACTTGAACCAATTGAGAACTGGTGTTCAAAGAGACTGTTTCTGTTAAACCCATTTTGTTGCACAAGAGAAGAGCCCCTTCCTTTCAACTTTCCAGTTGGAACCAAGACCAGATCTTTCAAACGAGCCACTCTCAGTAAACGCAGTAGGTGTTTTGCAGCTGTGCATATTAAAGCACAACCATTTCATTTGTGGAATCTGGCCCTTTTCCCAGGAAACGGTGTTTCCATTTCACAACCTAACAGAACAGGAAGAGTATAAACTCTTATTCAGATACAGATTCCTTGTGCTCCACTTAGATTTCCATATTGCTACTGGGCTCTGAGTGTGAGAGTCCAGCTGTGCGTTGGTGGAGTGACTCATTTTTCCATGGAGACATGTATTCCTATGAATCCCAGGGGCCTCTGATTGGTATGAAAGAACAATCAGCACAGATGTAGTCCATGGAACCATCATATGACTTAAGAGAGATGATTTAAACGGCTTTTCCATGGGCTTAAATTGAAAGAGGCAACTGAGCTATTCAGATTATTAATATGCTCCAAACCCTTTAGTGTTTACAAGTGGCTAAGAGTGGCTACTTGAGACCACAAAGGAATATTAATACAAGAGAAACAAAAGCATAATCTGTATTCTTTGGATGTTTAAAAATCTCAATGAGGGCTGTGCGTGGTCACTCATGCCTGTAATCCCAGCACTTTGGGAGGCCGAGGCAGGCAGATCATTTGAGGTCAGGAGTTTGAGACCAGCCTGGGCAACATGGCGAAATCTCATCTCTACTAAAAATACAAAAATTAGCTGGGCATGGTGGAGCGTGCCTGTAATCCCAGCTACTCAGGAGGCCGAGGCAGGAAAAGGTTGCTTGAACCTGGGAGGCAGAGGTTGTAGTAAGCCAAAATCATGCCACTGCACTCTAGCCTGAGTGACAGAATGAGACTCCATTTCAAAAAAAAAGGCCAGGTGCAGTGACTCACACTTGTAATCCCAGCACTCTGGGAGGCCGAGGCAGGTGGATTGCTTGAGGTCAGGAGTTTGAGACCAGCCTGGCCAACATGGCGAAACCCTGTCTCTACTAAAAACACAAAAAGTAGCCAGGTGTGGTGGTGCACGCCTGTAATCCCAGCTACTTGGGAGGCTGAGGCAGGATAATTGCTTGAACCCAGGAGTCGGAGATTGCAGTGAGCCAAGATCATGCCACTGCACACCAGCCTGGACGACTGAGTGAGACTCCGTCTCAAAAAAAAAAAAAATCTCATTGAGGAAATAAATGCTAAGAAGTTAAGAAGTAGAAGAATTCCCAAACAAGCAAATTATATCCAATACAAATGGATATAAAATATATCAATTGGCCGGGCGCGGTGGCTCAAGCCTGTAATCCCAGCACTTTGGGAGGCCGAG
>NW_016818171.1:245587-255594 GCF_001698545.2 Rhinopithecus bieti | reverse complement strand
TTTTTTTTTTTTTGAGACGGAGTCTCGCTCGGTCGCCCAGGCTGGAGTGCAGTGGCCGGATCTCAGCTCACTGCAAGCTCCGCCTCCCGGGTTTACACCATTCTCCTGCCTCAACCTCCCGAGTAGCTGGGACTACAGGCGCCCGCCACCTTGCCCAGCTAATTTTTTGTATTTTTTAGTAGAGACGGGGTTTCACCGTGTTAGCCAGGATGGTCTCGATCTTCTGACCTCGTGATCCGCCCGTCTCGGCCTCCCAAAGTGCTGGGATTACAGGCTTGAGCCACCGCGCCCGACCTTAGTCTGAAATTTTCATTTCCAAATTTTCAATTTCTATTCACAAAATTCTTTTTTTCTTTTCTTTTCTTTTCTTTTATTTTATTTTATTTTATTTTACAGTTTTTCCTCCTCTGCTAAGGTTTCTTTTCTTTCTTCTTTTTCTTTTTTGAGATGGAGTCCACTCTGTCGCCCAGGCTGGAGTGCAATGGCATGATCTCGGCTCACTACAACCTCCACCTCCCCGGTTCAAGCGATTCTCCTGCCTCAGCCTCCTGAGTAGGTGGGATTACAGGCACCCGCCTTCATGCCCCGCTAATTTTTGTATTTTTGTAGAGATGGGGTTTCACCATGTTTGCCAGGCTGGTCTTGAACTCCTGACCTCAGGTGATCTGCCCAAGTTGGCCTCCCCAAAGTTCTGGGATTACAGGCATAAGCCACTGTGCCCGAGTGGAAAGTTCTAAAATTAATTGCGGTTACGGTTGCACAATTCTGTGAGTATTAAAAATTGTTGACTTGTATGCTTTAAATGGGTGAGTTGTATGGTATATGAATTATATCTCAATAATTACAACAGCCGGGCGCGGTGGCTCAAGCCTGTAATCCCAGCACTTTGGGAGGCCGAGACGGGCGGATCACGAGGTCAGGAGATCGAGACCATCCTGGCTAACATGGTGAAACCCGGTCTCTACTAAAAAAAATACAAAAAACTAGCCGGGCGAGGTGGCGGGCGCCTATAGTCCCAGCTACTCGGGAGGCTGAGGCAGGAGAATGGCGTGAACCCGGGAGACGGAGCTTGCAGTGAGCTGAGATCCGGCCACTGCACTCCAGCCCGGGCGACAGAGCAAGACTTCGTCTCAAAAAAAAAATAATAATAATAATTACAACAAAAGATTCATCAGTTTTGAAAATAGAACATATATATGCATTTTTTTCCTTTTCTTTCTTTTTTTTTCTTTTGCAGAAACAGGAACTATGTGTCCCAGGCTGGTCTCAAAATCTTGAGCTCAAGTGATCTTCCTGACCCAGCCTCCCAAATCGCTGAGATTACAGGTGTGAGCTACCATGTCTGGCCTGAAAATAGAATATATGGAAATAAAATGATAAATTCAATACATGAAATCACCAAATTTGGAAGAGACCCTAAAGTGAATGAAAACAGAAATTAACTCATGTTACAAATGAACACCAAAACTGTACCGAAGGAGAAGTGGTATGGGAATAGCAATTATGAAATTATATTGAGCATATTATAGAATGAAGCAAATGATATATAAAAGAAGGTGGAAGCTAGAGTTCTTACTGTAGGAAAAAAGTAGATTTAGATACGAATTAGGGAATACAAAGGAATCTTAGATGGGTGGAACTGGAGTTAGAGGCATCAGTATAAACCCATAATTTCATATACATCTATAGAGATAGAGCTAGAGGTTCAGCCTCTGTGCGTTAAAGGCTTAGAAGCACTAACACAATGTAACAATGAGCAGGCTTGGCACCAAGATCTTGGTTTCTAAATATTATTCCTCACAACAAAGAAATAGCTTCTTGGAGAAATGGATGACTTTAGGGCTGGAACAGGGAAATTATAAGGTAAGCTTGAAATATCCTGTTGTGAATACATGAAATAAGAATAATTCCTTAGAAATTAAGGAAGTCCAGGCCGGGCGCGGTGGCTCAAGCCTGTAATCCCAGCACTTTGGGAGGCCGAGACGGCGGATGCACGAGGTCAGAGAGATGAACATCCTGGCTAATACGGTGAAACCCCGTCTCTACTAAAAATACAAAACAGCGGGCACGAGGCGGGCCTGTGTCCCCAGCTGACTCGGGAGGCTGAGACAGGAGAATGGCGTCCAACCGGGAGGCGTGAGCTTTGCAGTGGAGCTGAGAGCCGGCCACATGTGCATCCAGCCCTGGGCGGCAGAGCAAGATCCGTCTGCCAAAAAAAAAAGAAAAATTAAGGAAGTCCCTCCCATCCCCTGCCACCCCCAACACCCTAGCAAAATGATGGGAATATGTCAAAAAACACAGGAGGAAGTTCCATTTCCAATCATGGCTGAGTAATTACCATCACACCAAGTCTTCTGTGAACAGGAATGATATACTCAGAGCAAAATATTAAAGAACAAACAAACAAAAACTACCTGAAGGCATTAGCAAGCAAACAACAGGAGGAATATACTGCACAGAGGTGGATACCTGGAAGAGAAGAGGACTGAATGGGTTTCCCGTGTTTTACAGCCTTTAGTCTAAGGGAAGTCCAAAGTCTGCAAAGCGAGTGGTTAAAACAAAGCTGGAGGTCGTGGTGTGTGCCTGTAGTCCCCCTACTCAGAAGGCTGAGGCGGGAGGAAACCCTGAGCCCAGGAGTTCAAAGCTGTAGAGCATTAAGATTGTGCTTGTGAATACCCACTGTATTCCAACTTAGGCAACACAGTAAGACCTCATCTCTCTCTCTTTTTTTTTTTTTTGAGACAGAGTTTCACTCTGTTGCTCAGGCTGGAGTACAGTGGCATGATCTCAGCTCACAGCAACCTCTGCCTCCCAGCAACCTCTGCCTCCCGGGTTCAAGTGATTCTCCTGCCTCAGTCTTCCGAGTAGTGGGACTACAAGCATCTGCCACCATGCCTGGCTAATTTTTTTGTGTTTTTAGTAGAGACGGGGGTTTCACCATGTTGCCCAGGCTTGTCTTGAACTCCTGACCTCAGGTGATCCACCCATTTCAGCCTCCCAAAGTGCTGGGATTACAGGCGTGAACCACTGTGCGGGAGATCTTATCTCTTAAAACAACAACAACAAAAACAAAACAACTAAAATCCAAACCCGCCAGTCTTACTAGCTTGAATTGTTCAGGGCAACCCCAGCAGGTGGCAATAATGGGAGGAAATCCTATCAAAATAAGAGCCACAGAGAGGGAGGCTCAAATTCTGTGCATAAACTATAGTCCCAGCTACTCAGGAGTCCCAGTACCTGTAGTCCCAGCTACTTGGGAGGTTGAGGTAGGAGACTCGTTGAACCCTGGAAGTCAAGGCTGTAGTGAGCTGTGATGATGCCACTGCACGCCAGCCTGGGTGACAGAGTGAGACCCTGTCTCAAAAAAAAAAAAAAAATTCAGAACTTTAAAAAAAATCACCCTGAAAAGAAACCCCGTGCCCTTTTATTATTTTTTTCACTTTTTTGACTTTATTATTTTTTCTTTAAAATAATATTTATTCTTTTATGTTGAGACTGGGTGTCACTATGTTGCCCAGGCTAGTCTTGAACTCCTGGGCTCGAGACATCCTCCTGCCTCAGCCTCCCAACATGCTGAGATTACAGGTGTGAGCCACTGTGTCTGACCAAGAAACCCTTTAGCCATCATGTTCCATTCTCTCCATCACCCCAGCCCTAGGCATTAATTATCCACTTTTTGCCTCTATAGATTTATCTACTCTAGACATATCACATAAATGCTATCATATATGTGGTCTTTTTTGACTGACTTCTTTCACTTAGTATGTTTTCAAGGTTTATCTATGTTGTAACATGTATCATTACTTCATCCCTTTTCATTGCTGAATAACATTTCATTGTATGGATAGACTACATATCCATTCATCCATTGTTGAACATCTGGGTTGTTTCCAATTTTGGGCTATTGTATATAATGCTGTTATGAACATTTGTGTACACGTTTTCTATGGACATTAATTTTTTTTCTCTTGGGTGTATACCTAGGAGTGGAATCGTTGGATTATATGGTAACTCTATGATAAGCCTTTCAAGAAATTGCCAGACTATTTTCCAAAGTAGTTACCCCATTTTACATCTTCACCACTAGTGAATGGGGGTTCCAATTCTCCATATCTTCACCATGAATCTTTTTAAGAAAACAGATTATTGACTGGCAGTCAGGCATTCGAGGCCACCCTGGCCAACATGGCGAAATCCCTTCTCTAATAAAAATACGAATATTGGCCGGGCACGGTGGCTCCAGCCTGTAATCCCAGCACTTTGGGAGGCCGAGACGGGCGGATCATGAGGTCAGGAGATCGAGACCATCCTGGCTAATACGGTGAAACCCCGTCTCTACTAAAAAATACAAAAAACTAGCCGGGCGACGAGGCGGGCGCCTGTAGTCCCAGCTACTCGGGAGGCTGAGACAGGAGAATGGCGTGAACCCGGGAGGCGGAGCTTGCAGTGAGCTGAGAGCCGGCCACTGCACTCCAGCCTGGGCGGCCGAGCAAGACTCCGTCTCAAAAAAAAAAAAAAAAAACGAATATTATTGGCCTGGGGCCATCTCCAAAACAAAACAAAATAAAAAACAAATATTAGCGGGCCATGGTGGTGCATGCCTATAATCTCAGCTACTCAGGAGGCTAAGGCGGGAGTATCACTTGAACCCGGGAGACAGAGGTTGCAGTGAGCTGAGATCGTGCCATTGCACTTCAGCCTGGGCAACAGAGCAAGACTCTGTCTCAAAAACAAAACAAAACAGATTATTGATATTTAATTCATATACCACACAATTCACTCAAAGAGTACAATTCAATGGTTGTGGTATATCACGTTAATTTTTTAAATCGTGGTAAAATATGAAAGTTGCCATTTTAACCATTATATATATATATATACACATACACACGTATATGTGTGTGTGTGTGTGTATGTGTATATATATATATATATATATTTTTTGAGACGGAGTCTTGCTCTGTTGCCAGGCTGGAGTGCAGTTGCGCAATCTCGGCTCACTGCAACCTCTGCCTCCCGGGTTCTAGCAATTCTCCTGCCTCAGCCTCCCAAGTAGCTGGGACTATAGGCGCATACCACTACGCCCAGCTAATTTTTGAATTTTCAGTAGAGACAGGGTTTCACCATGTTGGCCAGGATGGTCTTGATCTCTTGACCTCGTGATCCTCCTGCCTTGGCCTCCCAAAGTGCTGGGATTACAGGCGTGAGTCACCGTGCCCAGCCATATATATATATACACACACACACACACACACACACATACATACATGCTGAGGCAGTAGAATGGCGTAAACCCGGGAGGCGGAGCTTGCAGTGAGCTGAGATCCAGCCACTGCACTCCAGCCTGGGCGACAGAGCGAGACTCTGTCTCAAAAAAAAAAAAAAAAAACACTATAGGAAAATTAAAATGGGATTAATAAAAAAAAGGTACAAGTAACCCACAGTAAGCCAGAAAAAATAAAACACAGAGACAACAAGAGGAACAAGCAGAAAACAAAAAATGAAACTGCAGACTTAAGCCTTTTATTTATTTACATGCTTACTTTTTTAGCAATGGAGTCTTACTAAGACTCCATGGTGAAACCCCGTCTCTATTAAAAATACAAAAAAATTAGCTGGGTGTGGTGGTGGGCGACTGTAATCCCAGCTACTTCGGCAGCTGAGGCAGGAGAATCACTTGAACCCAGGAGGCAGAGGTTGTGGTGCACTGGGATGGTGCCACTGCACTCCAACCTGGCGACAGAGCGAGACTCAATCTCAAAAAATACAAAAATAGGCCGAGGGCAGTGGCTCACGCCTGTAATCCCAGCACTTTGGGAGGCTTAGGCGGATGGATAGCCTGAGGTTAGGAGTTCAAGACCAGCCTGACCAACATGGTGAAACCCCGTCTCTACTAAAAATACAGAATTAGCTGGGCGTGGTGGCTCGTGCCTGTAATCCCAGCTACTTGGGAGGCTGAGGCAGGAGAATTGCTTGAACCCGGGAGGCGAAGGTTGAGGTGAGCCGAGATTGCACCATTGCACTCCAGCCTGGGCAACAAGAGCGAAACTCTGTCTCAATAAATAAATAAATAAATAAAATAAATGAATAAGCAGACATTGACACTGGATCAAAAATATGATACAACAATATGCTGTTTTCTTTTCTTTCTTTCTTTTTTTTTTTTTTGAGACGGAGCCTTGCTCTGTTGCCCAGGCTAGAATGCAGTGGCACGATCTCGGCTCACTGCAACCTCCGTCTCCCAGGTTCAAGCGATCCTCCTATCTCAGTCCCCCTAGTAGCTGGGATTACAGGCACTCATCACCATGCCCAGCTAATTTTTGTATTTTTAGTAGATACGGGATTTCGCCATGTTGGCCAGGCTGGTCTCAAACCCCCGACCTCAGGTGATCCACCCGCCTCGGCCTTCCAAAGTGCTGAGATTACAGGCGTAAGTCACTGTGCCCGGACAACAATATGCTGTTTTCAAGAATCTCATTTCAGTCCAGGTCCAGTGGATCACATCTGTAATCTCAGCATTTCAAGGGGCTGAGCAGGGAGGATCATTTGAGTCCAGGTGTTTGAGTGCAGCCTGTGCAACATAGGGAGACACTGTCTTCACGAAGAATCAAAAAATTAGTCTGGTTTGGTGGTGTGTGAATGTGGTCCCAGCTACTCCAGAGGCTGAGGCGGGAGGACTGCTTCAGCCTGGAAGCTGAAGGCTGCAGGAAGTCATGATTGCACCATTGCACTCCAGCCTGGGCAACATAGCAAGAGAATCTTTTTAGAAAAAAAGAAATGGGTCGGGCGCCATGGCTCATGCCTGTAATCCCAGCACTTTGGGAGGCAGAGGCAGGCAAATCGCCTGAGGTCAGGAGTTTGAGACCAGCCTGTCCAACATGATGAAACCCTGTCTCTACTAAAAATACAAAAATTAGCCAGGCGTAGTGGTGTGCACCTGTAATCCCAGCTACTCAGGAGGTAGAGGTTATGGTGAGCCAAGATCGCACCCCTGCACTCCAGCCTGGGTGACAGAGCAAGACCCCATATCTTAAAAGAAGAAAAGAAAAGTTTACTAAGTATATACTGAATACCAGGTACCAAAATAGGCAGTGAGAATACAATAAGTGAGATACGCAGGGTCCCTTCTCTTGGAGCTTTATGTTCTACTGAAAGTTAGATCTCTCCTTTCACCATTGAATCAACTCGATTTTTCTATTAGAATTTTCCAAGGTATTCATTCCACGTCTCCCTTTCTTTCTTGAAGTCACTAGAAACCCAATATAGAAACATTTGCCAGATTTCCCACTTCAGAAATCTCCAACCAGTTTCTCACTTTCCTGGACAAATATTTCAGGTCTAATGTCGCAGACGTTTTTCAGCCTTGTGTCACTCAGCTCTTTCCCTCGTTCCCATCCCAAGATTTCTCATGTTTTCCAAATTTAATTTCCTTAAAAAGCCTCTTTGCATAGCATTCTTAACTTCCACAAGTTAAGAGGCTCACTGCCTCATGTGTCTGTCACAGGCGTCATGAGGGTTGCATAAACTGTCACATGCCTTAGGCTCATTTATATCTCCTTGTCCATGCAATCATTAGCAGAGCTTCAGAGGAAGTCCCAAAATCTATTAGGTTTTTACTTTTTACCAAAAGGCCTTTATCTTAAACACTCACAGGCTTTGAAAGTAAAAGCAGAAGTATTTTAAGGAACTCAGAGTGAAGTTGTAAAAGGGACTACTTCTATGGAAACAAACTGCTAATCAACAGGTCACCTAAAGGTTGTAGTAGGAGAATTCTCTCAAAGAACGCTCAAATCAGATTCTTGGTAGAACAGTTTAAAAATCAGAATCCATTTTCACATAAAAGAAAACTTTTAAAATGGAATTTTGGTTGCAAAAAGGAAAACATATGCCAGGTGTGCTGGCTTACGCCTGCAATCCCAGGACTTTGGGAGGCCAAGGAGGGCAAATCACTTGAGGTCAGGCGTTCGAGACCAGCCTGGCCAACATGGTGAAACCCTGTCTCTACTGCCGGGTGCGGTGGCTCACACCTGTAATCCCAGCACTTTGGGAGGCCGAGGTGGATGGATCACCTGAGGTCAGGAGTTTGAGACCAGCCTGGCCAAAATGGTGAAACTCTGTCTCTACTAAAAATACAAAAATTAGCTGGGTGTGGTGGTGCATGCCTGTAATTCCAGCTACTCGGGAGGCTGAGGCAGCAGAATCACTTGAACCCGGGAAGAGGAGGTTGCAGTGAGTCGAGATGGCACCACTGCACTCCAGCCTGGGTTACAGAGACTCTGTCTCAAAAAAAACAAAAAACAAAAAACAAACAACAAAAAAATAAAAAAACCCTATCTCTACTATAAATACAAAAAAAATTAGCTGTGTGTGGTGGCAGGCCCTGTAATCTCAGCTACTTGGGAGGCTGAGGCAGAATTGCCTGGACCTGGGAGGCAGAGGTTGCAGAAGACAAGATTGCGCCACTGCACTCCAGTCTGGATGACAGAGTGACACTCCGTCTCAAAAGAAAAAAAAAATTCATGTATAACAGGGAACCTGTGAAGGTGGCCTCATTTGGAAATAGGATATTTGCACCTGTAATCAGGTTAAGATGGGATCATACTGGATTAAGTGGTGCCCTAAGTTAATGGCTGGTGTCCCTATAAGAGAAGGAGAATTTGCCTAGAGACAGAGACACATAGAGGAGGCCAGGTGCAGTGGCTCACTCCTGTAATCCCAGCACTTTGGGAGGCTGAGGCGGGTGGATCACTTGAAGCCAGGACTTTGAGACCAACCTGAGCAGTATGGCAAAGTCCCGTCTCCACCGAAAATACAAAAATTAGTTGGGCATGGTGGTATACACCTGTAATCCCAGCTACTCAGGAGACTGAGGCAGGAGAATTGCTTGAACCTGGGAAGTGGAGGTTGCAGTGAGCTGAGATTGCACCACTGCACTCATCTGGGTGACAGAGCAAGACTCTATCTCAAAAAAAGAAAGAAAAAAAAAAGAGAGAGAGAGACATATAGAAGAAAGAAAGAATACCATGTGAAGATGGAGGCAGCAATTGAGATGATGCATCTATAAGCCAAAGAACACCAAGGATTTCTGGCAACCACCAGAAGCCAGGAAGAGGGAAGAAAGGATTCTTTCCCAGAGCCTTTGGAGATATCATGCTCTGCAGACACCTTGATTTCAGACGTCTAGCCTCCACTGTGAGAGAATAAATTTTTGTGTTTTTGTTTTTTTGGGATAGAGTCTCGCTGTGTCACCCAGGCTCGAATGCAGTGGCTCAATCACGGCTCACTGCAGCATCAACCTCCCTGGCTCAGGCTCAAGCCATCCTCCCACTTCAGCCTCCTGAGTAGCTGGGTCTACAGGCACCTGCCACCATGCCCAGCTAATTTTTTATATACATTTTTTATAGACAGGGGTCTTGCTGTGCTGTCCAGGCTGGTCTCAAACTCCTGGGATCAAGATATCCTTCTGCCTTGGACTCCCAAAGTGCTGGGATAACAGGAGTGAGCCACCGCATGTGGCCGATTTCTGTTGTTTTTTGTTTTTTTGAGGCAGAGTTTTGCTTTTTCATCCAGGCTGGAGTGAAGTGGTGCAATCTTAGCTCACTGCAGCCTCTGCACCCTGGGTTCAAGTGATTCTCTTGCCTCAGCCTCCCAAGTAGCTGAGACTATAGGCACCCACCACCACGTCCTGCTAATTTTTTTTTTTTGTTTTTGTTTTTGTTTTTTTTGAGACGGAGTCTCGCTCTGTAGCCCAGGCTGGAGTGCAGTGGCGCGATCTCAGCTCACTGTAAGCTCCGCCTCCCAGGTTCCCGCCATTCTCCTGCCTCAGCCTCCCGAGTAGCTGGGACTACAGGCGCCCGCCATCTCACCCGGCTAGTTTTTTGTATTTTTTAGTAGAGACGGGGTTTCACCGTGTAGACCAGGATGGTCTCGATCTCCTGACCTCGTGATCCACCCGTCTCGGCCTCCCAAAGTGCTGGGATTACAGGCTTGAGCCACCGCGCCCGGCC
>NW_016818171.1:233406-244569 GCF_001698545.2 Rhinopithecus bieti | reverse complement strand
CTGGGTTCAAGTGATTCTCTTGCCTCAGCCTCCCAAGTAGCTGAGACTATAGGCACCCACCACCACGTCCTGCTAATTTTTTTTTTTTGTTTTTGTTTTTGTTTTTTTTGAGACGGAGTCTCGCTCTGTAGCCCAGGCTGGAGTGCAGTGGCGCGATCTCAGCTCACTGTAAGCTCCGCCTCCCAGGTTCCCGCCATTCTCCTGCCTCAGCCTCCCGAGTAGCTGGGACTACAGGCGCCCGCCATCTCACCCGGCTAGTTTTTTGTATTTTTTAGTAGAGACGGGGTTTCACCGTGTAGACCAGGATGGTCTCGATCTCCTGACCTCGTGATCCACCCGTCTCGGCCTCCCAAAGTGCTGGGATTACAGGCTTGAGCCACCGCGCCCGGCCTAATTTTTGTATTTTTAGTAGAGATAGGGTTTCCCCATGTTGGCCAGGCTAGTCTCGAATTCCTGACTTCAGGTGATAGGCTCGCCTCGGTCTCCCAAAGTGCTAGGATTACAGGCATGAGTCACCATGGCTGGTCTGATTTCTGTTGTTCTAAAAGTTACCCAGGTTGTAGTTATTTGTATGGCGGCCTTAGGAAACGAATACTGGAAGCCTATGGAGAAGACATTGGAGCAGATATGTATTTCAAAACACTGGGCTTAACGTTAAAACTCTCCTCTAGGTCCCATCATCGTCTACCCCATCTAAGTGGGATAAGCTAAAATGAGCTAGCTGATTCTTTACTGGTGGAAATTTGGACAGTTGACATGCATTCAAACTAAAAATTAAACATAAAGAAACACATTTAATCATTTCACTACAGTGACAATTGTCATAACTTTTTGAGACTCTATCAGTTAGATCCTTACCTCTGTTCTATTCTTTTTGTGGTAGTGCAGAACTACTCTTTATAACTTTCTTCTTTTTTTTTGAGACTGAGTTTTGCTCTTATTGCCTATGCTGGAGGGCAATGGCACGATCTCGGCCACTGCAACCTCCCCCTCCTGGGTGCAAGCGATTCTCCTGCCTTAGCCTCCTGAGCAGCTGGGATTACAGGCATGCACCACCATGCCCAACTAATGTTTTGAATTTTCAGTAGAGACGGGGTTTCACCATGTTGGCCAGGCTGGTCTCAAACTCCCGACCTCAGGTAATCCACCTGCCTCAGCCTTCCAAACTGTTGGGATTACAGGCGTGAGCCACCACACCTGGCTTTAATTGTTTTTTAGCCATTTTCACAAATGCTAGGGAATAGCTTGGTTTAGATACTCAGAACTGTGTCACCGGCCAAGCCTCACATGGAATTGCTCATGTATTCTAGGGCTGTAGGTGTGGTCAACAGCATTTTAAATTTGATCTTATTGGACATATGCCTCAGTTTTACCATATCATCTGTTAAATGGGGATAATAATAGTAACTGCCTCCTCGTGTTGTTGTGAGGTTTAAATGAGTTCGTATTTACCAAGCATGTAGAAAAGTGCCTGGCACATAGCAAGTATTAATCATTGGACTCCTCTCTCTCTTGCCATTTGGGAAGTTTATTTCTCACTGAACCATGAGCTCTTCTAGGATAAGCAGCATGTCTGTTTCATTTTCTGTCCCCAGCACCTAGCACCCCTCTCTGGCACATAGTAGGCCCTCAGCAATCATCTGCTGCCTAAAAGGCACTATCCAGCAGGCAGTATGAAATACCATTTCTGAGTCTTAAAGAAGGAAGTCAGGTGGAAAAACAGACATGAGTTCTACACATAAACGTTTAAGCTTGACAACAGGCAAGACCATCAAGGAAGAGAGCATGAGGGAAAATAAATAGAACACGGGGGAAGGATTGATGGCAGGAGGTGGAAGCAAACAGAAAAGGAGTTCTGAAACAATATTCTTTCAAAGAAGCCATGAAAAGAGTTCAAGGGAATTGAAGTAAGTCCAGAGGAAAGGCTGTCTTAAAAGTGGAGTGTGAAAAACTTGTGGTTAGCAAGCAGCTGACTGAGGTTAATTTTTTTTTTAATTCTCAGAGGAAGGAAATGACATTGTGTAATAGTTTTCTCTAACTTGGCAGGCTTTCAAATGTGGGTGCCTACCTGTCTTGCCAGAAGAGTTGAGAGCTAGGCAGCAGGGAGAAGTAGGGTATGGGTCTCTCTAAGACTCTGTGTCTTAAGATTGTATCAAAGTCAATTTATATCTTCACTCACAATATGAGACAATAAATTCAAATAGAACATCCATTTTGCCCCTTATTATTTTGTTGAGGTTGGTAAAGCAGGTTTGATTATTTTTTTTTTCAGGTTGACAAAATTATCAGCAACAAGTTTTATCTGGAATATCTCCTTCATCGCACTTGAATTTCAATAGGGTTCCACCACCCAGGGAGACTGAATAACCGGTTTTCTGAGTTTTCCTCATTCTGGTTATCACAAACGATTCCGGTTATCACAAATTACCTGAGATCCCTACTCTTCCTTAAAAGGGCAAGAAAAGGGAATCAGTATCAATATTTGACAATGGCATTTAAAAAACAATAGGCATCACTTTCGCGTTTAAAACGTTTTCGATATTTAATTTACAAGTTGAGTACAAGANCTCTGTGTCTTAAGATTGTATCAAAGTCAATTTATATCTTCACTCACAATATGAGACAATAAATTCAAATAGAACATCCATTTTTGCCCCCTTATTATTTTGTTGAGGTTGGTAAAGCAGGTTTGATTATTTTTTTTTTCAGGTTGACAAAATTATCAGCAACAAGTTTTTATCTGGAATATCTCCTTCATCGCACTTGAATTTCAATAGGGTTCCACCACCCAGGGAGACTGAATAACCGGTTTTCTGAGTTTTTCCTCATTCTGGTTATCACAAACGATTCCGGTTATCACAAATTACCTGAGATCCCTACTCTTCCTTAAAAGGGCAAGAAAAGGGAATCAGTATCAATATTTGACAATGGCATTTAAAAAACAATAGGCATCACTTTCGCGTTTAAAAACGTTTTTCGATATTTAATTTACAAGTTGAGTACAAGACATAAAAAATGTTTTTAAAATAAATTTGAGGAATTGAAAACTCCTAAGTGGTCAAATGAGCCCACATGAATCTACCAAACAAGACTGAAATGTACTTTCACAACATATGGTCTGATGAGGTTTTTCCTGTTAAATAGAGAAAAACAGACCCGGGGAAGTTGCTGGAAGGCATGAACCATGTACCATTTAAAGACAGGTTTTTCCATACTTATGCGAATGAGACCCCATTAAATACTCCACTACAGGATCTAAAGCTAGCCTCTCTCCAGTCTGGGGCTCAAATGTTCTCATCTGTAAAATAAGGGAAAAGGGAAAGGGTGGTGTGTGTGTGTGAATTCTTTGGATATGAAAATAGAGAAGACATTATTTGGGTGTGTATGGTGAACTAATTCTTTCGATATGAAAAATAAAGAGAGGGCCGGGCGCGGTGGCTCACACCTGGAATCCCAGCACTTTGGGAGGCCGAGGCGGGTGGATCACTTGAGGCTAGGAGTTCGAGACCAGCCTGGGCAACATGGCGAAACTCCACCTCTACTAAAAATACAAAAAGAGCTGGGCGGTGTGGCACGCGCCTGTAATCTCAGCTACTAACTAGGGAGGCCGAGGCAGAAGAATCGCCTGAACCCGGGAGGCGGAGGCTGCAGTGAGCCGAGAATGCACCACTGCATTCCAGCCCGGGAAACAGACCATCTTAAAAATAAATAAATAAATAAATAATAAATCCGGGAGTGGTGGCTCACGCTTGTAATCCCAACACTTTGGGAGGCCGAGGCGGGTGGATCACGAGGTCCAGAGTTCGAGACCAGCCTGGCCAACATGGTGAAATCCTGTCTCTACTTAAAAAAAGTACAAAAATTAGCCGGGCATGGTGGTGCGTGCCTGTAGTCCCAGCTACTTGTCAGGCTGAGGAAGGAGAATCGCTTGAACCCGGGAGGTGGAGGTTGCAGTGAGCCGAGATCACGCCACTGCACTCCAGCTTGGGCAACAGAGTGAGACTTCATCAAAAAAAAAAAAAGAAAGAAAAGACAACCTTGCCTCAGTATAAGGGGTAAGGAAAAAGGATTCAGGGAGGCTCAGAAACTTAAGACCTCGAGCACCTGCAACTAAACTCCAGCCCCTCCTGCTAACCCTCCCCAGCCTGGACACACAGCACAGGGGCCAAGATGGCGTCAGCTTGCTGAGTCTCGCCTGCGACCCCCGTGACTCCGCACTGCCGCAGCCCAGGCGAGGCCGCGCCCCATTGGCCAACTGCAATGAGGTCATTGCGGGGGCGGCGGCCGGCGGCGGCGCAGGGGCGGGGCTTTGCGGACGCACGGACGTCGAAGCGCTTCTCCCGGAGCCGCGGAGGCTGCGGGTTTGGCTGCGGCGGTTGCTGTGGCGGCGGTTGGAGGTGAGTTGGGGCTGTAGGTTTAGTGCAACAGGGAGCGGCTCTCGATGGACGTAAGAAATCCTTTTAGAGCCCCTTGATTGTCAAAGGAATTGGCAGGGATCTTAAGTCTTCGAGATAAAATGGGGGTCCGCTTCCTTCTTGGGCACCTGTTCTGTCCTGAGGAACCGGGGTCTCACTGCCCTTTGGAAGCCCCGAATCCCTTCCCTGCTTCAAGGGGTAGGCGGAGGAACAGGAGGTTATTGGATAGGCAGAAGAATTTCGGGGGCTTCTTAAAGGGTCTCTCAGTTTGGGGGTTTTCCTCTCCTTTTTTCCCATCCCGTGGTAGATGTGCCTGGGTCCAGAGAATTCCTGCTCATGGGGTAGACAGGAAATGAAGCAGGTGAATACCGTGGGAGGAGGCGAGGACCGGATGACAGGAGTGAGATTCTTCGAGGCAGGGCGCAGGGGCGCTGTAGTTGGACTCATCTTTTGCAGAATTGCTGTTTCTTCATATTTTGTTTTGTGATCGTCCAGACTACTTTGGCCTAATTAGTTTTCTGTTAGCCTCCATTGCTATAGAGATACTCTTGGGAGACCTGTGATCATTAAAGAGCAGGAGGAGGGAGGCGACTCATTGGAGGCTTATCATTATCCACAGCCCCAGAACTCTGCTGATCAGGCCTCATTTTATGTGTTTAGAGGTTGTAGAATCTCTCTTTGTTGAAGGGTGGTGCCGGTAACAGCTGATTTGGATGATTCAGATGTACAGAATCTTAACGTCAGCCTACATATTCTCTTGAGAAGTCCTTGCTTATGTCTGAGCGTGTGTTACTGTCTTGAACATCACACGCACAAAGGTTTGTTCGTTCCGATTTCTCAAAATGTCTCCCAGCCTTCTAGAAGAGTAAATCTTCCTTTGATGTCAGACTCATCTATCAGTACTCAACATAGATGCCCTTATGACACTAAAAATACTGTACATTTTTCTGAGTTTGGATACTGGACAGGCTGTGCCTTAGACATTAGCTGATAGAGAATAAATAATTGCAGTTTCAGGACCACTGATAGCGCCAGTTGTCTCATACCCGGCTACAGTAAGACAGCCCTAAAACGAAACCTCTTTTGGCTCCTGAGATTTGACAGATGGAAGAATGACAGATGGAAGAATCTTGAAGGTAGGGATGAGAAACAGAAAGCTGCAGAGGTGGAAGGCTTATTCTTTGTGGCTTGATAAAACTGCTTTGTCATTACCAGTGTGTTCCTGTCATGGTTGATTTGAAATTGAGCTTAATATGCAAGCTGGTTGCTTTTTTCCAGATAATAGTTATTTGTTTGAATTCCTAAGGGGGAAACAGTATTTTCTGAGGAATCTGGAAGATTAACCCCTTTAGTGTAGCCATAGTTTTAGGATAGTGCCAGAACTTTGGCCTTTTAGAAATGTGCATTGTCAGTAGAAGGGAGGAGGAGAGTTACAAGGCAGACATCTTTTTATTTATTTATTTATTTATTTATTTATTTATTTTTGAGACAGAGTCTCGCTCTGTGGCCCAGGCTGGAGTGCAGTGGCCGGATCTCAGCTCACTGCAAGCTCCGCCTCCCGGGTTCACGCCATTCTCCTGCCTCAGCCTCCGGAGTAGCTGGGATTACAGGCGCCCGCCACCTCGCCCGGCTAGTTTTTTGTATTTTTTTAGTAGAGACGGAGTTTCACCGTGTTCGCCAGGATGGTCTCGATCTCCTGACCTCGTGATCCGCCCGTCTCGGCCTCCCAAAGTGCTGGGATTACAGGCGTGAGCCACCGCGCCCGGCCTAAGGCAGACATCTTTATGAGAGGCAATCAAGGCCTCTTCTGTTTGTTTCCTGCACTAGCAAAAACAGATTGAACAGTGTGAAAGTCACTGCCTCAATATTGTGTCCTGGGTATTTAAAGAGTTGTTTGAGGTTCTCAGTTCCTGTCTTTAATCTGGATACATTCTTCTATGTTGAGTTGCCCAAAATATTGTCATTTGATCCTGATGTTGACTGGAACAGAAGTGACTTTTCATCTGGCACTCTATGGGACAGGATTCAGGAACTGCCTTTGCAATTTCTCCTTTCCATCTTTGTAGACAGGGTGTCAAAACAATTGTTGACCTGTCCTCATGGGGTGGAAGAAATGTAAATGCAAGAGCCTTAGTGGGGTGTCGTTTGCTCTTAGCCCTCGTGGTAATTTCCAAAGTTATGTCATTTCTCTTTGCTTCAGGTTGGAGAGAAATCCAGGTACCCACTTGATTGGTACCTTCTGCTACCATGGGGGAGCTTTTTCGGAGTGAAGAAATGACACTGGCCCAGCTTTTTCTACAGTCAGAAGCTGCTTATTGTTGTGTCAGTGAATTAGGAGAACTTGGAAAGGTTCAGTTTCGTGACGTAAGTAGTTGTGGGGCTGCGACTTGATTACTGCTGAACTCTGTTGTTATCGTGGTCAGATGCCTTATGATGAATGTTTTGTTTTTTTATTTACAAAAATAACATGATAGCACTGGCTTCCTATTGGCAGAATCCACATTTTGAGTTGTCTTTCTAAAGGTGAGAATGTTTTGTGCCAATCCTTCCATGCTTTTGCTAGCTCCCACTTTCAGAACAATCCTAAGCATTCTCCAGGTAATTGGGATGCAGGGAGAGGTTACCAAACTAACCTGACCAAGGCTTTCACTTTGGTTTTGGGCTCTTTAACACCAATAGCAAGGTATTTAAAAAAATATATTGCAGTTTTTCCATATAATAGTAAGTTTTTAAAAAACAAAATTTGAGGTATCCAGCTATAGATATGTAGTATATAAATAAGCATATATTGAATATTTATTATTTTGGAATATTATACTGGGCACTTGGAGAAGCTATCTAAAGAATATGGACAATCTAGGCTGGGTGCAGTGGCTCACACCTGTAATCCTAGCACTTTGGGAGGCTGAGGTGGGCAGATCGTGAGGTCAGGAGTTTGAGACCAGTCTGGCCAACATGGTGAAATCCCGCCTCTACTAAATAAATTTAGTGTGGTGGCGCAGGCCTGTGATCCTAGCTACTTGGGAGGCTGAGGCAGGAGAATCGCCTGAACCTGAGAGGCAGAGGTTGCAGTGAGCTGAGATCGCGCCACTGCACTCCAGCCTGGGTGACAGAGTGAGACTCTATCTCAAAAAACAACAGCAGCAAAAAACTTGTCATCCTTAATTTGCAGTTCTTCATTTGGTCCTATGTTGTCCCCCTTCTTAGCATCTATTGGCTCTATTCAGCCTTCTTTCCTTTTGCTTATGCTGTACTTCAGTCATACAGAAGAAAGAGATGGGGCCAGGTGCAATGGCTCACACCTGAAATGCCAGCACTTTGAGAAGCCAAGGCAGGAGGATCACTTGAGCCCAGGAGTTGGAGACCAGCCTGGGCAACCTAGGGAGATCCTGTCTCTGCCAAAAAAAAAAAAAAAAAAATTAGCTGGGTGTGGTGGCACATGCCTGTGGTCTCAGCTACTTGGGAGGATCACTGAAGCCCGGGAGGCTGAGGCTTAGTGAGCTGTGATTATGCCACTGCACTCCAGCCTGGGTGACAGAACATGACTCTGTCTCAAAAAAAAAAAAAAAAAAAAGAGGTGGGGGGAATATTATAATGACCACTTATGTTTCTACTATCTACTTAAGAGGGAAACATTCCATGTATAATTGAAACCTCCAGTGTCTCTTTCTTCCCAGAGGTAACCCGTACAGTTACTTTTTTTGCTTTTATTTCTCCTATGTGTGTTTTTTATTGTTGTTGTTGTTGTTGTTGATTTTCTTTTTGAGACAGAGTCCGCTCTGTCGCCCAGGCTGGAGTGCAGTGATGCAATCTCAGCTCATTGCAACCTCCGCCTCCTGGGTTCAAGCAATTCTCCTGCCTCAGCCTCCCGAGTAGCTAGGACTACAGGCATGCATCACCATGCCCAGCTAATTTTTGTATTTTTAGTAGAGATGGGGTTTCACCACGTTGGCAAGGCTGGTCTCGAATGCCTGACCTCAGGTGATCCACCTGCCTCAACCTCCCAAAGTGCTAGGGTTACAGGCATGAGCCACCACACCTGGCCAACAGATATTTCAGTTTCTTCTAGTTCTGTTAATTTTTTATAACATTAAGAAAAAAAATAGAGATAGGGTCTTGCCATGTTGCCCAGGTTTGTCTTGAACTCCTGGACTCAAGCGATCCTCCTGCCTCGGCCTCCCAAAGTCCTAGGATTACTGGTGTGAGCCACTGTGCCTGGCTGAAATGTACACATCTTAAGAGTAAAATTTGCTGAATTGATAACTTTATATACCTCTGTAACCAGCACCCCAATCAGGATATGGAACTTTTTTTTTTTTTGGAAACGGAATCTCGCTCTGTTGCCCAGGCTGGAGTGTAGTGGTGCGATCTCGGCTCACTGCAACCTCCGCCTCCTGGGTTCAAACAATTCTGCTTCAGCCTCCTGAGTAGCTGCGACTACAGGCACACGCCACCACGCCTGGCTAATTTTTTTTTTTTTTTTTAATTTTAGTAGAGATAGGGTTTCACCATGTTGCCCAGGCTGGTCTCAAACTCCTGACCTCAGGTGATCCACCCCCGCTCTGCCTCCCAAAATGCTAGGATTACAGGCATGAGCTACCAGGCCCAGCCTGAACATTTTCATTAGTCCAGAAAAGTATCTTGTGTCTACTGCTAGTCAGTTGCTACCCTTAATAGGTAACCTGTTTTGATTGCTGTTGTCATAGGATTAGTTTTCCCTGTTCTTGAATTATATGTAAATGACTCATAATTGCAAACTCCTATGTCTGACTTCTTTTACTCAACCTCTGTTTCTTGCAAGTATCTGTAGTTCATTTTTTTTTTTTTTTTTGAGGCGGAGTCTCGCTCTGTTGCCCGGACTGGAGTGCAGTGGCCAGATCTCAGCTCACTGCAAGCTCCACCTCCCGGGTTTACGCCATTCTCCTGCCGCAGCCTCCCGAGTAGCTGGGACTACAGGCGCCCGCCACCTCGCCCGGCTAGTTTTTGTATAAAAGTAGAGACGGGGTTTCACCGTGTTAGCCAGGATGGTCTCGATCTCCTGACCTCGTGATCCTCCCGTCTCGGCCTCCCAAAGTGCTGGGATTACAGGCTTGAGCCACTGCGCCCGGCCTGTAGTTCATTTTTTAAAATTGCCGAACAGTAAGTAGTTCATTGTATGAATACACTGCAATGTTTTCATCCTTTCTTTTGTCATTACTCGTTTGGGACTATTATGATTAAAGCTGAAGTAAACATTATTGTAAAAGTTTTTTTTTTTTTTTTTGAGATGGAGTCTTGCTCTGTCGCCCAGGCTGGAGTGCAGTGGCCGGATCTCAGCTCACTGCAAGCTCCGCCTCCTGGGTTCACGCTGTTCTCCTGCCTCAGCCTCCCGAGTAGCTGGGACTATAGGCGCCCGCCACCTCACCCGGCTAGTTTTTTTTTGTATTTTTTTAGTAGAGACGGGGTTTCACCATGTTAGCCAGGATGGTCACGATCTCCTGACCTTGTGATCCACCCGTCTCGGCCTCCCAAAGTGCTGGGATTACAGGCTTGAGCCACCGCGCCCGGCCAAAAGTTTTTTTTTTTAAATTTACAGGTTTTGATTTTTCTTAAGCAAACCCAGTTGACCCTTGAAAATGCAGGGGTTAGGGGTGCTGATCTCCTCATGCAATCAAAAATCTGCATACAACTTTGACTTCTGCAAAACTTAATTATTGATAGCCTGCTTTTGACCAGAAGCCCTACCAATTTCATAAATGGTCAATTAATACATATTTTGTATGTTATATGTATTGTACACTGTATTCTTAGAATAAAGTAAGCTAGAGAAAAGAAAATACTGTTAAGAAAATCATATGGAAGATAAACTGTGTTTACTGGAAGTGGATCATTATGAAGGTCTTCATCCTTATTGTCTTTATATTGAGGAGGCTAAGGAGGAGGAAAGGGAGGGGTTGGTCTTACTGTCTCAGGCTGGCTGAGGTGGAAGAAAATCTGTGTATTAGTGGACCAGCAGAGTTCAAACCCACATTGTTCAAAGGTCAACGGGAACTGAGTAGTGGCATGCTCAGTCATGGGTTGGGTAGGTGTATGTTTAACTTTGTAAGAAACTGCCAACAGTTTTCCAAATCTTTTACTTCCTTTTTAATAGCATTTATCACAACAAATTGTAATAATTGGTTTGCATCTGTCTCTTCTATAGAGCTGAAGACTGGGACATAGCTTATTAATTAATCTTAATCACTAATAAAAATTTTTGCCTTCGATTCCTCTAATATTAATATATTGAGTTCTTGAAGAGAGAACTGTGGAATGCATGGATATGTATGTGTGTGTTTGTTTTTTTTTTTTTTTTTTTTGAGACGGAGGCTCGCTCGGTCGCCCAGGCTGCAGGGCAGTGGCCGGATCTCAGCTCACTGCAAGCTCCGCCCCCCGGGTTCACGCCATTCTCTCGCCTCAGCCTCCTGAGTAGCTGGGACTACAGGCGCCCGCCATCTCGCCCGGCTAATTTTTTTTTTGGAATTTTTTAGTAGAGACGGGGTTTCACCGTGTTAGCCAGGATGGTCTCGATCCCCTGACCTCGTGACCCGCCCGTCTCGGCCTCCCAAAGTGCTGGGATTACAGGCTTGAGCCACCCCCCCCGGCCTTTTTTTTTTTTTTTGAGACCGAGTCTAACTCTGTCACCCAGGTTGGAGTGCAGTGGCGTGATCTCAGCTCATTGCAACCTCCGCCTCCCGGGTTCAAGCGATTCTCCTGCCTCAGCCTCCCG
>NW_016818171.1:219957-232969 GCF_001698545.2 Rhinopithecus bieti | reverse complement strand
TTTTTTTTTTGAGACCGAGTCTAACTCTGTCACCCAGGTTGGAGTGCAGTGGCGTGATCTCAGCTCATTGCAACCTCCGCCTCCCGGGTTCAAGCGATTCTCCTGCCTCAGCCTCCCGAGTAGCTGAGATTACAGGTGACTGCCACCACGCCCAGCTAATTTTTTTGTATTTTCAGTAGAGACAGGGTTTCACTGTGTTGCCCAGGCTGGTCTCGAACTCCTGACCTCATGATCTGCCCGCCTCGGTCTCCCAAAGTGCTGGGATTACAACCGTGAGCCACTGTACCCGGCCAATGTGTTTGTATGTTTCTATGTGTGTATGCATATAATATATATACACATATACATGATTAAGTTAATAAATTGTGTTGTTCAACTTTTCAAAGCTAGGACATAGCTTATTCTTTGTATTTTCCCCAGTGCCTAGTTCAGTATCTGACACATATTTGGTGCTTCATAAATGTTGAGTAAATATAGTTTTTTATTTGTGTTACTTTTATGGAATTTATCACATGCTATTTTATTGGTTGGGTTCATCTTCTCTATTAGATTGCAAGCTTTTTATTTAATTTAATTAATTTATTATTATTATTTTTTGAGACAGAGTCTTGCTCTGTTGCCCAGGCTGGAGTTCAGTGGCACAATCTTGGCTCACTGCAACCTCTACCTCCCAGGTTCAATTGATTCTTGTGCCTCAGCCTCCTGAGTAGCTGGGATTACAGGCATGTACCAGTACGCCCGGCTAATTTTTTGTATTTTTAGTAGAGACAGGGTTTCGCCATGTTGCCTAGGCTGGTCTCGAACTCCTGAGCTCAGGTAATTCTCCCGCCTCGGCCTCCCAAAGTGGTAGGATTATAGGCATGAGCCACCACGTCCAACCTATTTTTTTTTTGAGACAAGTCTCACTCTGTCACCCAGGCTAGAGTGCAGTGGCATGATCTTGGCTCACTGCAACCTCTGCCTCCCGGGTTCAAGCGATGCTCTTGCCTCGGCCTCCCGAGTAGCTGAGATTACAGGTGCGCGCTACTATGCCCGGCTAATTTTGTATTTTTAGTAGAGGTGCGGTTTCGCCATGTTGGCAAGGCTGGTCTTGAACTCTTGACCTCAGGTGATCTGCCCACCTTGACCTCCCAAAATGCTGGGATTACAAGTGTGAGCCACTGTGACTGGCCAGGTTGCTAGCTTTTTTTTTTTTTTTTTTGAAACGGAGTCTTGCTCTGTCGCCGGGGCTGGAGTGCAGTGGCCGGATCTCAGCTCACTGCAAGCTCCGCCTCCCGGGTTTACGCCATTCTCCTGCCTCAGCCTCCCGAGTAGCTGGGACTACAGGCGGCCGCCACCTCGCCCGGCTAGTTTTTTGTATTTTTTATTAGAGACGGGGTTTCACAGTGTTAGCCAGGATGGTCTCGATCTCCTGACCTCGTGATCCACCTGTCTTGGCCTCCCAAAGTGCTGGGATTACAGGCTTGAGGCACCGCGCCTGGCCAGGTTGCTAGCTTTTTAGTGAGTAGGTACTTGTTTTGTTTTTATTTGTATATTCCTGAACATCTGTCATATTGCTTTGAAAATTACTTATGGTGCCAGACGTGGTGGCTCATGCCTGTAATCCCAGCACTTCGGGAGGCCGAGACGGGTGGATCGCCTGAGATCAGGAGTTCGAGACCATCCTGGCCAACATGGTGAAACCCTGTCTCTACTAAAAATGCAAAAAAATTAGCCGGGCGTGGTGGCGTGTACCTGTAATCCCAGCTACTCAGGAGGCTGAGGCAGGAGAATCGCGTGAACCTGGGAGGCAGAAGTTTCAGTGAGCTGAGATCGCGCCACTGCACTCCAGCCTGGTGACAGAGCAAGACTCTGTCTCAAAAAAAAAAGAAGAAAAGAAAAAGAAAATTACTTACGGTGTATGAATGAAAAAACTAAAGCCTGTCACTGAGACAGAAAAACAAGAGAAGTTCCTCTTCTGCTTGGAAAGAAAGAGAGAAGGAAAACCAGAGAGAGTTTCTGTGATATTAATTGCCCAAATTTTAGGTGGTGGGAAGGAAGCTCACTGAGACTTTTGGTCTAAGAAGAACATTTTGTACCATTGTGTTTTACCTAATTTACCTCCATTCCAGTAATGTTGCAGCAACAAAGGAGGAAGTTTTTATCCTTAGCTGGTGTGACTGGCCGTAAAGCAGTTTTTCAGATCAGTAGAGAATTTTGATTAGTGTTGCATCAGGCATTTACACAAAATTAGTTTTTCACTTTGCAGAATGTGTTGCTTGAGAAACAGAAGAAATAGGTACAATATTTCAATGTTTGGTATTGTGTTTTGTTTTCAGTTAAATCCAGATGTGAATGTTTTCCAACGGAAATTTGTGAATGAAGTTAGAAGATGTGAAGAAATGGATCGAAAGCTTCGTATGTGCACTTTGGTCTTGTGTAATGTTCCTTTAATGAATCATTCGTTTTAGATTAGTGACATTAGTCCTCTTAATAGAGGAAGAAAATGCTATAAGAGAAAAGAAAAAGGAAAGATCTTGCAGTTAAGATGCTGAGGTGAATTTCTGGTATACGAGTAGATTTTGTGGTCTTTGGGCTAAGTAGTGCTTAACGGAAACCTTGTTTGAAGTAACATGCTGCAAGATGAAAACTGATTATTTTTTTTGTGAGATTTCAAAAACAAAACTACATTATAGAATTTTGAGAAATAGGACCCAGCACACCATCAGTTTTTGTCAGCAGAGCCACCTTTTAATTTGAGCTATTTAAGAGGGAGGAAACTAACATTTATTTAAATTCTATTGAGGGCTAGCTTGCTCACATACATTATTCATTCCCCCACAACATTCCTTCAAGATGGGTATTACCTTATTTAATGATTGAGGAAACTAAAGATCAGAGAGGCTTAATGACTTGCCCTGGAACATAAACAGTTATGATGGAATCAGTATTTGAAGCCAGGTTGTTCTAGCTGGCTCAAAAATCCATCATCTTGCCACTCTACTAAGCCACCTTGTGGTTAGCTGATAAGTGAATTGGTCCCCACTGTAAAAAACAGTTGTAGTTGTTACTTGAAACACTTTTCTCTTCTGGTATTTTGGGTCCTTATTACCTGTTCTGCTTTTTCATTTTTATTTTTTATGCTTAAAACCGACCTGACTGTTTTCAAATTTAATGAACCCCTTTAGATCTGGAGTTGTCTCACTAGTCTGTTAAGTGTCAAATATTCTGTTGTATTATACTCTTCTTCCATAACTCTGCTTTGCCAATAATATCTATAACCAGAACTGTCATACTTTGGAGTGGCATTTGCGTTGGAGGAGAGGTGCGGCCTTGAAGGCCAGTGTTAAGACCTGAAGAAAGAAAGAAGGCAGTTGTGGGATGACCATCCTTTGGAGTAGCTTCAGAGAATGTGAGGTTGGAGAAAGAGGGATGTGGAGAAAAAAGGTGCTTCTTTTATATTAAACGAATATATATATATAAAAAGTATCTTTCTTAGATAAAACTTTTTGTAGTCAGGCTTTAGATGCTAATTCTTTTCCTTAAATAATGGCAATTTCGAGCATGTGCAGGTAGGCATGAATGTTTTGATTCTGTCATTTTAGGATTTGTTGAGAAAGAGATAAGAAAAGCTAACATTCTGATTATGGACACCGGTGAAAACCCAGAGGTTCCCTTCCCCAGGGACATGATTGACTTAGAGGTAAACAGTTCTTCTCAGAAAACCAGAAAAGTTTCTTTCTACTTAAATGCAGAAATTACTTTGCTGAGCAGATAGAGAGTAAAGTAATTCTTGCTAACTTTGACAGCATTATCTACTGATTGTTTCTTGTAGGTGGAATTGAAGTGAGTTTCCCCTTCGCTTTTTTATTGATAGATAATATTTGTACACATTTATGGCGTACATGTGATATTTTGGTATATATATAGAATGTGTAATGATCAAGTCAGGGTATTTGGAGTATCCATCACCTTGAGTATTTACCATTTCTATGCGTTGGGAACATTTCAATTCTTCTCTTCTAGCTATTTTGAAATATATACTGTACATTGCTGTTAACTATAGGCACCCTACTCTGCTATTGAGAATTACAACTTATGCCTTCTATCTAACTGTATGTTGGTCCACATTAACCAATCTCTCTTCATCCCCCCACAAACCCACACACCCTTCATAGCCTCTCTTATCTATCATTCCACTCTCTACCTCCATGAGATCAACTTTTTTAACTTTCACATATGAGTGAAAACTTGTGTTATTTGTCGGCGCCCTGTTTATTTTGCTTAACATAATGACCTCCAGTTCTATCCATGTTGCTGCAAATGGCATGATTTTATTCTTTTTTTATGGCCAGACCATGTGAATCCCCTCTTTTATGGTGACAAACAGCACTCAAACAGTATTATATGCCACTAAGTAAATGTTTATTGGTTTATCGAAACCTTATTGGAGTAAGTTAATTTATCTACTATTTTATTTTATTTTATTTATTTTTGAGACACAGCTGTCACCCAGGCTGGAGTACAGTGACCCCATCTTGGCTCACTGCAACTCCTGCCTCCCAGGCTCAATCAGTTCTAGTGCCTCAGCCTCCAGAGTAGCTGAGACGATAGCTGTGTGCCAACATGCCTGGCTAATTTTTTTGTATTTTTTGTAGAGATGGGATTTTCCCATGTTGGCCAGCTTGATCTCGAACACCTAACCTCAAGCAATCCGCCTGCCTCAGCCTCCCAAAGTACTGGGATTACAGGTGTGAGCTACCATACCTGGCCTATCTACTAGTTGGTTATTCTTGCAGACTAAATGGGCAGCCAGTAGACTTCTCAATAATTATTTTATCCATCTGAAATCTCCTGAGAAAGTTACCAAGTATACAATAGAATCTGTAAACAAACAAAGACTATTTTTTTTTTTTTACTTCCACAGTGACTTAGAAAGGAAATACTGTTTTTTTTTTTTTCAGAGAGAGTCTTGCTCTCTCACCCAGGCTGGAGTGCAGTGGTGCAATCTTGGCTCATTGCAACCTCTGCCTGCCGGATTCAAGCCATTCTCCTGCCTCAGCCTCCCAAGTAGCTGGGATTACAGGCATGCACCACTGTGCCCAGCTAATTTTTTTTTGTATTTTTAGTAGAGACGGGGTTTCACCATGTTGGCCAGGCTGGTCTTGAAATGTGACCTCAGATGAGCCACCCGCCTCAGACTCCCTAAGTGCTGGGCTTGCAGGCATGAGCCACTGTGCCTGGCCAGGAAAGATTATTTATTTATTTATTTATTTATGAGATGGGGTTTTGCTCTTGTTGCCCAGGCTGAAGAACAGTGGTGTGATCTTGGCTTACTGCAACCTCTGCCTCCCGGGTTCAAGTGATTCTCCTGCCTCAGCCTCCCAAGTAGCTGGGACTACAGGCATGTGCCAACATGCCTAGCTAATTTTGTATTTTTAGTAGAGATGTGGTTTCACCATTTTGATCAGCCTGCTCTCGAACTCCTGACCTCAAGTGATCTACCCGCCTCGGTTCAGGAAAGATTATTTTAAACAAAAAAATTTCCATAAAGAAAATTGCTCTAGTAAAATCACAGTATTTGCTAGGCAAGTCCAAGATCTCTTTGAACTATCAGCTTGGCAACAGTTATGTGGGATGAATTCATTTATTGTCTTTCAGAGCAAACATAATTGAGCTTAGCCTAATCTATTTTCTTTTTGCCTCTAGGCCAATTTTGAGAAGATTGAAAATGAACTGAAGGAAATCAACACAAACCAGGAAGCTCTGAAGAGAAACTTCCTGGAACTGACTGAATTAAAATTTATACTTCGCAAAACTCAGCAATTTTTTGATGAGGTCAGACTATTGTTTCTTTTAGTATTTGAGCAGCTGATATTACACTCACACAAGTGGGCCATATTTTTATTCCAGTAATTATTTTAATTTGCTATTTTGGAAGCAATGCCATTTTTGCACCCTGTTTTAGTTAAAGAAATGTGAGATTATGTTCCATTTTTCATGCAGTACACAACCAGCCATGGTTTTGCATTTTTTCACATTTTCTTCAATTTTTCATCTCAAGATGAGGAAAGGAACCCTGAAGTAGTTGTATAAATGTAGTTAGTATAAATTTCTACATTATATTTATACTTATAAGGTAAGTATATGCTTAAGGTCAAAGCTGAAGAAACAAACATTTGGTTATAGACAAAATTATAACAAAGGTTTAGTCACCAAACCTTTTGCCATCAAATTTTATTTTATTCTCTATGTTTGCTTATAAACCTTCGAGCACATTTTCAGTACTTCAGATAGCACACATCACACTAATTTTCAAGGGTTTTTCATTGTATGTATTGTATGGAAAATATTGGTAGGATGCTTGTTTGAAACTTCTTGGTTATCACATAAACTTAGATGCATTACCTCAGAGGGAAAAATGTGAATAAGTTCTTGGGTTAAATATGTAGGTGAGGCCGGGCATGGTGGCTCATGCCTGTAATCCCTGCACTTTGGGAGGCCGAGGCAGGTGGATCACCTGAGGTCAGGAGTTCGAGACCAGCCTGGCCAACATGGTGAAACCTGGTCTTTACTAAAAATACAAAAACTAGCCAGGTGAGGTGGTGGGCGCCTGTAATCCCAGCTACTCGGGAGGCTGAGGTAGGAATATCGTTTGAACCCGGGAGGTGGTTGTTGCAATGAGCTGAGATTGCTCCACTGCACTCCAGCCTGGGTGACAGGGCGAGACTCTTATCTCAAAAAAAAAAAAAAATGTAGGTGACTCAGTTGGACATGGTGTCTCATACCTGTAATCCCAGTACTTTGGGAGGATGAAGCGGGCAGATCACTTGAGCCCAGGAGTTTGAGATCAGCCTGGGCAACGTGGTGAAACCTCATCTCTACAAAAAATACAAAAATGGCCGGGCGCGGTGGCTCAAGCCTGTAATCCCAGCACTTTGGGAGGCCGAGATGGGCGGATCACAAGGTCAGGAGATTGAGGCCATCCTGGCAGAAAAGGTGAAACCCCGTCTCTATTAAAAAATACAAAAAAACTAGCTGGGCGAGGTGGCAGGCGCCTGTAGTCCCAGCTACTCGGGAGGCTGAGGCAGGAGAATGGCGTGAACCCTGGAGGCGGAGCTTGCAGTGAGCCGAGATCGCACCACTGCACTCCAGCCTGGGCGACAGAGGGAGACTCCGTCTCAAAAAAAAAAAAAAAAAAAAAAAAAATACAAAAATGAGGCAGGCATCGTGGTGCACGCCTGTAGTTCCAGCTGCTCGGGAGGCTGAGGTGAGGGGATTGCTTGAGCCCAGGAGGCAGAGGTTGCAGTGAGCCGAGATTAAGCTACTTTACTCCAGCCTGGGGGACAGAGCAAGACTGTCTCAAAAAAAAGTGTAGGTGACTTAGTCCAGGTGACAATGTGCTGAGGTGACCCCATGGAAAGGATCTGGAGCAAGGCTTGCAGAAGGCTCCCTTCTCCTAACTCAGCCTGGGGAGGAGTCTTAGCTTTCAACTTGGATGTGGTTTTTCTGATGGCCTAAAGTACAGTAACTGTCTTCTTGACGGGTGTTTTTGCCACCAGATTGACGATATTAGACACTTTAGGGGTTGTTACAATCACTGTTCAATGTGCCTTCTCATAAAGTTCTTTAATTCCTTTGCTCAACAAGAAAACTTGGCAAAGCTTTTAAAATTAGAGACCCCTTTTTTTTTTTGAGACAGAGTCTCACTGTGTAGCCCAGGCTGGAGTGCAATGGTGTGATCTCAGCTCACTGCAACCTCCACCTCCCAAGCTCAAGCAATTCTCCTGCCTCAGCCTCCCGAGTAGCTGGGATTACAGGTGCTTACCACCACCCCCAGCTAAGTTTTGTATTTTCAGTAGAGACAGGGTTTCACCATGTTGACCAGGCTGGTCTCGAACTCCTAGCCTCAAGTGATCCATCCACCTCTGTCTCCCAAAGTGCTAGGATTACAGGTGTGAGCCACTGCGCCTGGTAGGGGCCCATTTTAGTTAGCATCTGCTGTGTTCTCAGTTGTACTTTAAATTTATATCTATAGTTTTATTTTTTTTTTAATTGTAGACGGAGTCTTGCTACTGCTGCTCTCTAGCTGGACGCAAACACACAGCGCGCGAGAATTCTCTACTGCATGAGAGCGCCCGCCTCCGGGGCGCTGGACTGCCATCTCTTCTACTCAGCCTCGCCCGAGTAATGTCTGTGCTTTCGACAGGAACCGCCTCGTCGCTCCCAAAACTGATGTGCGTGTGCGTATTCTGTTACTAGAGTATCGGTGGTATTCTACCTTATTCTTCAAGTGATGGCTCTCTCGTGATCACACTACCCTCGCTTGACACAACTCCGTCTCAGCTCTCACACAGTGGCTGGTGATTATCTATCTCTGAGCCCACCAAGAGTGATGGGCGCCCGGCCACATCCCGTACTTTTTATTCTTTAATTTGTTCTAGATCCTGCGGCTTGGTGGGCTCACGCCCTTGTTAATTACCCAAACCACTTTGGGACTTGAGCAGGGGCGTGATCAGATCAAGTGATTTCAAGACCACCTGACTAACGTGGTGAAACCTGTTTCTATCCAAGAAAATACAAAAAATGTAAATACCCGGCATGGTGGCAGTGAGCACACATAATTTATCCCACTACTCATGCATCTGAGCAGGAGAACTCGCTAAAAACACAAGGAGGCAGAGGTTAATAGCGAACTTACTGATATCATGGTCCACTGCAGTTCATGAGCCGGAGGCCTACAGGCAGCAAGACTCTATCTCAAAAAAAAAAAGAAAAATTATGTTTAAGCTGCCTCATCTCCAAATATCCTTTTGAGCGAAGAGAGAGAGTCATCACTAAGTCCCTCTTGAGGTTAAGGAGCAGGAAGTTCTTCAAACAAAAGTCTATGCAAACCTCACCTCGTATATACTTATCAGTAAAGTAAGGAATTATCAGTCTCCATCCCTAGGACCGGTACGACAGTAAACTGTGGGGAAGTTAGGCCCTATGTAGCCTCCACAATGTACCCTAGGCGATGAAATTCCTGAGGCATCTAATTAAAAATCTGACTTAGGGGCTATAGAGAGAGAGTCTGGTCTGAAGACTTGTAGATACATCCTCACTTAATCGTTGAAGGCTTTGTATCTCACTAGAAGCCATCCATTAAAAGGACTCTGCTGAGGGCAAAAGGAAGAGAGGGAAACCACTTCATATCATTTAATTTTCCCTGTCCTTTCAAGACAAAAAGGTAATTAATATTTGATTTAGATTGCTCATGGAGTCGAATTTTGGAGTCCTAGTGGTAACATTCTTTTTGCAGTCCTTAATGCACGGCCCACACATTATGAGGTGTGTTGCGACAGAGTAGAAACTATAACTCGTTAAGTGTTTACTTAGTGTCCTTTTAGCTAATAGGCGAGAATATATATTCCCACTTAAGCCCATAATGTTGGCTTGTAATAAAACACACAGAGTCCTACTGTCTCCTATCTTAGCAGACGACTAGGAATGTTTGTTTGTTCACTATATTCACAGCAACATGTAATCCCTTCGTCTTAGGTCTCTCTACTGCTTTGTATGAGCAAACGAGAGAGAGTAAGTACGTGCTTCAAGGGCCATCTGTGATTCGGCAGTCGGCCACTTGTGAAATGGCACTACAACGGGTGCCATTTTGTCTTACCGTCATATTAAGGAAGCACACACCAGAAATACTTTCATAATACACAACAGGACATATGCTAAACATTGTCCACGCTGCTACCCAACCACAGATACTTAAGAGACAAGATTGATTGTTTACAACAACAACATTTTCAGGCATATAATTTGCGAAAGTATAAATACTTATACTTACATGTCCCCTTTTTTTCCCTTTTGATTTATAACTTTAGTTTACATGCTGAGAGATCAACTAACACAATATTACAATAGCTCTATCTCAGACCATCCCTAAGTTTTCACAATGGAACAGCCCCAGCGCGCGGCTGGCTCAAGCCTGTAATCCCTAAAGGAACTTATATGGAGGCCAGAGACGGGCGGATCGGCGTAGGTCTCTAGTGAAGATCTGAGAACCGATACAACAAAAACATAACACAGTAGAGACCCAGCCGTCTCTACTAAAAACTACAAAAACTCCGGCAAGCGACACGGGTGGCGGCGGCCATATACAGTAACCCAGCTACGCTCGGCAGAGGCTGAGGCAGGAGAATGGGCGTGAACCCGGAGGACGGAGCTGTGCTACTGACTGAGATCGCGGCCACTATCAACTCCACAGCCAGGCGACAGCGGCGGAGCACCGCTAAAAAAAAAAAACAAACAGAAAAAATGAGACCAGCAGCTTCCTGTTACGGTTCATTTTTGGAGAAATTCCGAATAAAGACTGATAGGTGGATTCCCTTAAGGGAAATAATTATTTAAACTATTAATTTTCTAATGAAAAGAACTTAGTAAAATGAAAATAAGAGGAACCATTTGGAAAATGATATTTTAAATCATAATTCATGGATTTAGGAATTTTATTTTGTGAATAATAAGTCTAAACACTAAATGCCTATTTTGAGAAGACAGACTCTAAGTCTTCATGATCTTTGTGCCCTATTCATGCTGGGCTGTTTTCCCCTCTTTTTTTTTTTGAGACAGAGTCTTGCTCTGTCACCTAGGCTGGAGTGCAATGGCGCGATCTTGGCTCACTGCAACCCCTGCCTCCCGGGTTCAAGCGATTCTCCTGCCTCAGCCTCCTAAGCAGCTGTGACCATAGGTGTGCACCACCATGCCCAGCTAATTTTGTAGTTTTAGTAGAGACAGGCGTTTCACCATATTGGCCAGGCTGGTCGTGAACTCCTGACCTCGTGATCCAACTGCCTCGTCCTCCCAAAGTGCTGGGATTACAGGTGTGAGCCACCGCACCCAGCCTCCCCTCCTATTTTATTCAAAACTTTTTTTTTTCAATCTCTGGAAGTACTTAGAGCACAAGGCCGTGGCTATGAGAGGTTCTCATGCTGCTTTTGTCATCAACTCCCCTTTCATTCCTAGCAGCCTCACTGCATTGCAAGAAGTCTCCTGGCAAGAACCTCTCTGCCTTGCCTGTTCTTGCGCTAACTCACAGCCTCAGCCAGGTTCCTTTCCATAGACCTTGCCCTGCTGCTGCCTAGCAGCAGGCTCAGGTGTTACTGCCACAACTTTGCATCTGCACATGCGAGTGTACTTCAAATAATGCAAAAGATAGGACACTTGGGACCCTCAAATGTTGAAAACTTAGGATTTTAATGAGATTTTCTTCTGTGTCTGAATTTATAATATTTGCAAAGGGCCTAAAACACTACCAGTTATAAACCCTTATTTTTTATAATCTGGTGACTACAATAATAATTCACTATAATGAGTTAGCAGAAATGGCTAAATCAGAAAATGATTCTATATTTAGGCATAGGAGTTATGATTGGCAGGGTGTGTGTAAGGGGAAAATAAGCATATATTGAATACTCTTATGATTAAAGATGATTACAAATTTGACTTAGTCATTTCTTATCTAGGGCATTTAAAATGACTTGTTAATGATTATCCTTTTCTCAGTCTTCTTGCTTATGAAGAACTGTAAGAGCTGGAGAGATATCTCTGCATCTTTTACCATAAGCACCATAACATATGAGAACGTAAAGAAGACTGGAAAAGTAATGGTTAATGGCATGCAGATCCCTGCTTTCCTTTCCTTCTCAGTTTTCCATCCATCTGCTTTCTTTATTTTTTTTCCCATCCGCCATTTCCTTTGGGGCCTGGGTGAATACCTTAAGTAATGAAATAAAATTTTTTTCTTGATGTAGATGGCAATAATTGTTTGTTCTTGGTAATTGACATAGCTTGAACTGGATGTGCTATTTATACCTAATTGCTGTAGAAACAGAACTGAAGTTCTCCTACTTCCTTTTATAAGACATGTTTTCAGTATCTGAATAGAGAAACCAGAGGGCATAGCAAGTAATGTAGAGGGATATTTACAGTATTGTTATTAGAGGACCCAGATACCCTCAAGACAAGCTTGTCCAGCCCATGGCCCTCAGGCCTCATGTGGCCCAGGACAGCTTTGAATGTGGCCCAACACGGATTCGTAAACTTTCTCAAAACATTATGAGATTTTTTTGCAATTTTTTTTAGCTCATTAGTTATCATTAGTGTTAGTGTATTTTATGTGTGGCCCAAGACAGTTCTTCTTCCAGTGTGGCCCAGGGAAGCCAAAAGATCAGACACCCCTGCTCTAAGATTTAGATACTCTCAACCACGCGGTTTTAGGTATTGCCTTAAAGGCGTTCTGTTAGTGGGTGGTTCTAGTCTTCCTAGTTTCTCACCAGGCACAATTTTATTTAAAATTTGTAACTTTTCTCTCTAAGACAGAATTCTTAAGTATGAAGGGTGAAATTAGCAATTCAAATATTATTGCAAGTTTCTGTTGAATTTTAATTTTGTTGTTTTATTCTCAGAGAGTCCTAGATAGAGTCTTTGAAGTGGTCTAGTTGCTAAATACTGTTTGCTTTTCCATCAGTTGTCCACTTTAGAGCACATGTGTTTGCATTGAGTCTGATATTTAGGGTTGACTTAAACCACGTCTTGTGAGACATCCAGGCAAGTAGGATGAAGTCTTGTGAGTAGCAGTCAGGCTTACTGGTTTTGCCAAGGGATAAATCAAGAACAAGTTGAAATGTTGTAATCATCGGGATCCTGAAAACAAGTTGCCTGCAGTCAGCTGATATGATTGCAAGTAGAAACTGAAAGAACCCCTCAACTTCCATGTCACAGCAAGTGGGCCGGGCGTGGTGGCTCAAGCCTGTAATCCCAGCACTTTGCGAGGCCGAGATGGGCGGATCATGAGGTCAGGAGATGGAGACCATCCTGGCTAACACGGTGAAACCCGGTCTCTACTAAAAAATACAAAAAACTAGCCGGGCGAGGTGGCGGGCGCCTGTAGTCCCAGCTACTCAGGAGGCTGAGGCAGGAGAATTGCGTAAACCCGGGAGGCGGAGCTTGCAGTGAGCTGAGATCCGGCCACTGCACTCCAGCC
>NW_016818171.1:213645-216712 GCF_001698545.2 Rhinopithecus bieti | reverse complement strand
AAAAAAAAAAAAAAAAAGAAACTTAGTTTATAGATATCGCACTCGCACAAAATAGGATGATCTTCCCCACCCAGTACTTCAGGAAGTAGAAACAGTTTAACATCTTGGCATTTGCCATAATGAGACAGAGTTTATCATCTAAACCTGCATTTAGGTGTGGTGAGTCCTGATTTCAGGGAGTACAAGTAAAGATAAATGTACTGCAAAAATTTTACTTTGCTTTTGTACGAGTGTTATTTAGAAACCTGAAGTTAGTTTTTCTGTTTTGAATTATCTTGTGAATTTCTTAAATTAGTGTTCTTTACCTAAGAGGAGATATTGAACTGTGAGATTTCTCAGATTGGGTGGGCTGTGCAGCTGCAGGGCTTTCATCCTCCATGCCGTGGAAGAGTGTGGTGACACTTCAGGTGAACCCCCGGCTTAGGGATATAGTTTCACAGTCTTGCCAAAGGCCTTCGGGTTGTGGAAGGGTTGTGGAAACATTGTAATCGGCAGCCACACTAATGAGGAACTTTTCTCAGGAGTATTCAGTCAGGTTTCCTCTTGGCAACAGAAAGGTTATTTTATCAACAAATGTAAAAATGGGGACCCTGGTTGTGGAAACATTGTAATCTGCAGCCAGCCACACTAATGAGGAACTTTTCTCAGGAATATTCAGTCAGGTTTCCTCTTGGCAACAGAAAGGTTATTTTATCAACAAATGTAAAAATGGGGACCCTGGATATCTATAACAGATCAGGCTGCACAAAGTATGGGTTCTAGTTTAGCCTAGAGAATTTAGGGATTTCAGAGCCTTTAGCCTAATTTTCTTCACTCCTTATCTCCTTTTATCCTTCTGAAGTTTTGTTTGTTATTATAAAAGCTGTACATGCTGTGTATGACTATGAGAATATGCCGACAACCAGAGACAATCCTGGTTAACACGCCATATACCTTTTTTTCTGATCTTTCCTTCCAGTCCTTGCATCTTACTTCAGGTATAAATTTGGTATTTGGAATGGATTACCTTCCTCCCTGCCCCATAAAGTCCAGATTAGCTTGAATTGTGGGATTCTACATCAGCGTTCTTCCCAGGGACTCCAGTTCCTTGTAGTTGTTCAGCCCCTTTTATCTAAGAATTTCTAAGTCCCAGAACAGACAGAAATGGCTTCCTTCTCTTTTCTATCCTATACTTTTATCATTCAGGCAATATAAGATTTAAAGTTGAATTGGTAAATAAGTCTAAACAGTGCTAAGAGGAGCATCATTTTAGCTTCAAGCTCCTGGTTGAGTCAAAAAAACAAATAGAGAAAGATTTTTGTGAATTAGAGATTATAGGGTAGATGTTCTTGTAGTGAAGCTTAGGAAATGGAGTGAGGGCAGTGGTTAAAGTGCGGGATTGCCATGTCCTTAAAGGATGCCTATTGTTCTTACATCACCAAAAAAGTTGGTTATTTAAGAGGTTTTCATCCAGATACAGAAGTCTGAACTCTTGTTTTTTTATTCTGGGGCCTAGGGTGACTACGTGCACAAGTCTGTGTTTATCATTTTCTTCCAAGGCGATCAGCTGAAAAACAGAGTCAAGAAAATCTGTGAAGGGTAAGAGAGGCATGCCTCTACCAGGAGGGCACAGCCATGCTGCCCACATGTTGAGTCTTAAAGTTCAGAATAGTGAAATACAAATCCTTTTTAGTTTACCTCGACACAGTGACTTTATCTTTTAATAATGTTAGGGGCTATTTTAATAAATTCAAAATAACCTGAATTCAATTTTATTTTTTTATTTTTTATTTATTTATTTTTTTGAGACGGAGTCTCGCTCTGTCACCCAGGCTGGAGTGCAGTGGCCAGATCTCAGCTCACTGCAAGCTCCGCCTCCCGGGTTCACGCCATTCTCCTGCCTCAGCCTCCTGAGTAGCTGGGACTACAGGTGCCCACCACCGCGCCCGGCTAATTTTTTTTTTATATTTTTAGTAGAGACGGGGTTTCACCGTGGTCTCGATCTCCTGACCTTGTGATCCGCCCGCCTTGGCCTCCCAAAGTGCTGGGATTACAAGCGTGAGCCACCACGCCCGGCCTTTTATTTTTATTTTTGTTGTTCAGGTGGGGGGTCTCACTCTGTCACCCAGGCTGGAGTGCGGTGGTATGATCACGGCTCACTGCAGCCTTGACTGCCTGGGCTCAGGGGATTCTCCTGCCTCAGCCTCTAGGGTAGCTGGGACTACAGGCGTGCGCCCACCATACCTGGCTAATTTTTTGTATTCTTTGTAGAGACAGGGTTTTGCCATGTTGCTCAGGCTGTCCTGGAACTCCTGGACTCAAGGAATCTGCCCATCTCAACCTCCCAAAGTGCTGGGATTAGAGGTGTGAGCCACTAAATTCTTTTTCCTTTTTTTTTTTTTTTCTGACCAAGGCTCACTCCACGCCCAGGCTGGAGTGCAATGGTGCGATCTCGGTGCACTGTAACTTCTGCCTCCCAGGTTCAAGTGATTCTCCAGCCTCCTGAGTAGTTGAGATTATGGGCACCTGCCACCACGCCCGGCAAATTTTTTGTTGTGTTTTAGTAGAGATGGGGTTTCGCCATGTTGGCCAGGCTGGTCTCAAACTCCTGACCTCAGGTGATCCACCCACCTCAGCCTCCCAAAGTGCTGGGATTACAGGTGTGAACCACTGCACGCGACCCTAAATTCATTTAAAAAAATAACATCAGAACTTATGGCCAGATACAATGGCTCACGCCTGTAATCCCAACACTTTGGGAGGCCGAGGCAGGAGGATTACTTGACCCCAGGATTTGAAGACCAGCCTGGCCAACTTAGTGAGACCCCATGTCTATAAAAAACTAAAAACTGAAAAAAAGAACCACAATTTCCTTAACTTGGGGAAAAATAATTCTTAAGGACTCATGGTTTATAAATGCCATATTATTCTGGGACAGTGAGTCTCCATACTTAGCATAGATGCTATGTCCTTAAATTTTCTGAAATTCTGCCTTAGCCGGGCGCGGTGGCTCAAGCCTGTAATCCCAGCACTTTGGGAGGCCGAGACGGGCGGATCACGAGGTCAGGAGATCGAGACCATCCTGGCT
>NW_016818171.1:164271-210639 GCF_001698545.2 Rhinopithecus bieti | reverse complement strand
TTTTGAGACCGAGTCTTGCTCTGTCTCCCAGGCTAGAGTGCAGTGACGTGATCTTGGTTCACTGCAACCTCTGCCTCCCGGGTTCAAGCGATTCTCCTGCCTCAACCTCCCAAGTAACTGGGATTACAGGCGCCCGCCACCACACTTGGCTAATTTTTTTATTTTTAGTAGAGACGGGATTTTGCCACATTGGCCAGGCTGGTCTTGAACTCCTGACCTCAGGTGATCTGCCTGCCTCGGCCTCCCAAAGTGCTGGGATTTCAGGTATGAGCCACTATGCCCAGCCTGTAACTTCCATTTCAACTCTCAGTGACCTCCATCATGTGTGACCCACCAATCTGACCTGTTGCTGGCTCTTTTGAGATACACTTACCTGTTTAACCAGAGAGAGAGAGTTTTAGAACTGCTGGTGAATGACAGGCTATATTAGTACATTCTGGGTTCTAAGGCTGTCTTAATCTCCTTCCAGTCCTATGGGTAGATGTAAAGAGCATGTGCGGTAGACATTATAACTGACCAAAATTTGATTTTTTAAAAATCTAGCTGTAGGAACTGAAAGTTTAAAAGGGATTGAATACCAAGGAGTGGGATGAGGAAAGAGAAAGGCAAATAGAACATTGTTTGCTAGTTTCTTTAGCATCCTTCTAGAAAAAGGTTTTTTTGTTTGTTTGTTCTGTTTTGTTTTCAAGACAGATCTCACTCTATCACCCAGGCTGGAATGCAGTGGCACAGTCTTGGCTCACTGCAGCCTTGACCGATTAGGCTCAAGCAATCTGTCTCAGCCTCCCAAGTAGCTGGGACTACAGGTGCTTGCTGTCATGCCCAGCTAATTATTTTTTGGTATGTTTTTGTGGAGATAGGGTCTCACTATATTGCCCAAACTGGTCTGGAACTCCTGACCTCAAGCAATCCTCCTGCCTTGGCCTCCCAAAGTGCTGGGATTACAGGAGTGAGTAATAGTAATTGTGAAATAGTCCACAACCAGAAGGAAAGAAAGTAGCTATCTTCAAGTGATGTATTTCCCTAGCATGCCATGGCTTTGCTTTTAAAAACAAAACAAAACAAACCTCTTTACAGAGGTCACCTTCCTCTGCCCAAGACAGTTTTTCAGGGAGTAATTACTGCTTTGTTCTGAACTCACTTGAAGAATTGTCTATGGTGCAGACTTGTGCTTTGGGTTGCTTGCCTAATTTCTTCCAATTGGAAGCAGCAGGCTTAGCCACACTTCTGCTGTTAAACACTGAAATATGGGCTGGACGTGTTGGCTCACGCCTGTAATCCCAACACTTTGGGAGGCCGAGGCAAGTGGATCATGATGTCAGGAGTTCGAGACCAGCCTGACCAACATGGTGAAACCCCGTCTCTACTAAAAATACAAAAATTAGCCGTGCGTGGTGGCGCGCGCCTGTAATCCCAGCTACTCTCGAGGCTGAGGCAAGAGAATCACTTGAACCCAGGAGGCGGAGGTTGCAGTGAGCCAAGACCACACCACTGCACTCCAGCCTGGGCCACAGAGCGAGACGCCGTCTCAAAAAAAAAAAAAAAAAAACTTAAATATTTGGTATTAAGCCAATGGAATGTAAAATGTTCCTGTACCTTCCTCCCACCCTAGTCTTGGCACTGTGATTCCTCTGAGGGAAATCTGTACTGGTTTCGAAAGCATCAACACTGAACCATTTTTTCCTCTGAGAAGCCTGACATAAAGGTAACACCTTAGCTGCCCTCATGATGGCAGTGGTCTGTGGCAGTCCAAGCCCCCTGTAAAGATCACAGGTGCTCCTGATCCCACGGCGTCTCCTGGCCCATGTTTCCAGTGTAGGCAGGCGGTGGTATTCAGCACCGCCTCTTTCTGCCCTCTCCTGTTGCTGGCCCATGTGCAGGGGATTCTGTGTGGATTTGTTCATTTATCAGCTCCTGGGCTTGTGATGCCTACTTCTTCAAGTCTGAGTTACAGTCCCCACATAGAAAGTTGTTGCTCTTTAATGAGCCAAGTTAAAGGCAGTGACCTACATTTGTTATGCCTTGGACTGGTGGTAAGATTGAACATATATAGAAAAGCTAAAAAACAATTTTCTCAGTTTTCTTTTCAGGTTGAAGCTAAATAAAATGAATGTTAGTAACTAGAACTCTAATTTCTTGTAATTGGGAAAAAAGAAACCATTCTAGCCAGAGGAAGAAAAAGACAATTCCCTGGCAATTCTTTTCAGAAAGCTGTGCCTCTTTGCCATTCATATCCTGAGATCTAAATCTGGTGTTAAAAGGATTCCTCGCTTGTTCCTTTTCTCCCCAAAGGTTCTAAATCAAACGGAGGATCACCGCCAGAGGGTTCTGCAGGCGGCTGCTAAGAACATCCGTGTCTGGTTCATCAAAGTTCGGAAGATGAAGGCCATCTACCACACCCTGAACCTGTGCAACATAGATGTGACTCAGAAATGCTTGATTGCAGAGGTCTGGTGCCCCGTCACCGACCTTGACTCCATCCAGTTTGCACTCAGAAGGGGCACGGTGAGTCCCCAAAGCTAGCAACGCAGCTCGTGGCCAGGAAGAGAGGTTCCCATCAGTAGTAACATTAATGTCATTTTTGGCCGGGCGCGGTGGCTCATGCCTGTAATCCCAGCACTTTGGGAGGCCAAGGCGGGCAGATCACAAGGTCAAGAGATCAAGACCATCTTGGCTAACACGAAAAATACAAAAAATTAGCTAGGCGTGGTGGTGGGTGCCTGTAGTCCCAGCTACTGAGCTACTGAGCTACTGCCCAGCTACTGAGGCAGGAGAATGGAGTGAATCTGGGAGGCGGAGCTTGCGGTGAGCCGAGATGGCGCCACTGCAGTCCATCCTGGGCAACAGAGCGAGATTCCGTCTCAAAAGAGAAAATAAATAGTAGCATTAATGTCATTTTTATGACATTTCACCTTCGGAGTTCTTTAATATATTTGTCTTTTAACTTGACAGCACATTTCATACATAGTCTAGCATATCATATATATAGCATAGCATAGCATATCTTTATTTTGCATATGCGGAGACTGCAGTTCAGAGAGCTGAAATAATTTGGTCATAATGCCCATAATTCTTCAGGGTTGCTCATGGCCAGGGCATCAGTTTCCTGATGACTTCTCTATATATGACTGCTTCTGTTTAGTAGTTAATTAGAACAACTACTGTATCCACAGAACTGCTCTAAGTGCCTGGAGAAGTGCAGAGATGTACAAAACATGCCCTCAAGTATCTTACAGTTTATTAGGAGAGTTCCGACTATGGAGTTGGAAAAAGCTATAAGAAGGTGGCAATTGATCAGGTCTTTGAAGAATGATAAGATGTTGGTAAGACTGCTGAATGAAGAGAAGAGGACAAAGGCAGGAAGTATAGTTAGACCGTGTATATTTGGGCACAAACAGGATTTACAATGGGTTAGCTGAAGAGGAGAAGTACCTGTCTGCGTCAGGTAGTTTGGAACCTAATTGTGAAAGGTTCTTAAATAATAGCTTAGAAGATTTAAATTGTATTCCAGAGGGAGTTGAGAGACATTAGAAGTTCTTTAGGGGTGAAGGAACATGATCAAAGCACTTTGGGTGGTTTTTAAAATTTTTTATTTTGTTTTTGAGACAGGGTCTGGCTTTGTTACCCAGGCTGGAGTATAGTGGTGCCATCTCAGCTCACTGCAGCTTCTGACTCCCAGGCTTAAGCATCCCTCCCACTTCAGACTCCCAGTAGCTAGGACTGCAGACGCCCACCATCATACCTGCCTAATTTTTTGTATTTTTTGTAGAGACAGGATTTTACCATGTTGCCCAGGCTGATCTCAAATTCCTGGGCTCGAGTGATCTGCCTTCTTTGGCTTTCCAAAGTGTTGGGGCCAGGCGTGGTAACTCACGCCTGTTATCCCAGCACTTTGGGAGGCTGAGGCGGGTGCATCACTTGAGGTCAGGAGTTTGAGACTAGCCTGGCCAACATGGCGAAACCCCGTCTCTACTAAAAATACAAAAAAGTTAGCCGGGTATAGTGGTGGGCGCCTGTGATCCCAGCTACTCAGGAGGCTGAGGCAGGAGAACCACTTGAACCCAGGAGACAAAGGTTGCAGTGAGCTGAGAGCACGCCACTGCACTCCAGCCTGCACAACACAGTGTGACTGTCTCAAAAAAAAAGTGAGTCACCATGCCTGGTGGATCAGTTTTCTTTTTTGGAGAAGGAGTTTTGCTCTCGTCGCCCAGGCTGGAGTGCAGTGGCACGATCACAGCTCACTGCAACCTCCACCTCCCTGGTTCAAGTGATTCTGCTGCCTCAGCCTCCTGAGTAGCTGGGATTACAGGCGTGCGCCACCACACCCAACTAACTTTTTGTATTTTTAGTTGAGACGGGGTTTCATCATGTTGGCCAGGCTGGTTCGAACTCCTGACCTCAGGTGATCCACCCGCCTCAGCCTCCCAAAGTACAGGGATTACAGGTGTGAGCCACTGCTTCTGGCTCAAAGCAGTTTTAAAAGAGTAATCTGCTGATAGTATCTAGGTTGAATTGAAGGGTGAAGAGATTCTGTAGGTACGGGTTCCGTTAGGAGGTTATTGTAGACATAGAATAGTAAATGATAAGAATCCCCAGGTAGGACTTGACAATGGGAAAAAAAAATGACGAATTGTGAGATGTTCTGCAGGAAAAATCAGTAGGGATACCTGGTTCCTAGCAAGGTGCAGGAGAAATACAAGGAGAAAGATTTAAACATCTTTTTGAGGCATCAAAGCTGAGTGACCAGGATAATTAGGGTTCCAATGATGGAAGTAAATGTTCAGCAAGAGAAGCTTATTGATTGGGGAGAGATGGTAAGTTCAGTTCCAGTCACATTGAGGTCCTTGTGGAAATGTCAAGCAGACAAGGGGACAAAGCTAAGGAAAATGGGAGTCATGAGAATGGAAGGGAATGAGACCTCCAAGAGGAGGTCATAGAGAGAAAAAAAAGTTTGGGGGCCTGCAATGCTATCAGGTAGGCAGAGCAGAAACCACCAGCAAAGAGAGAAAAAGAATGGTTAGCGAGCAGGAGAACTCCTAAGGAAGAAAGATTTTCACCAAAGATCTCCAATGTTAGGGGTGTGCATTGGGGAGAGAAGCTCTTTGGTCAGGAGCCAGTCACTTTGCATAAGCATGCTCAGCCAGACTGCAAGGGATCAGGAAGTTAAGAGAAGGTAGTGAAGAAGGAGAGCCAGAGAACATACTTTGCTTTCTCCATGAAAGGGGGAGAACAACTTTCATAAAAAGGCAGATATAGAGGCAGTTCTACATTTTCTTTGGTGACGTATTTTAAAGTTAAATTTTTTTCACATTGAGGATGTATTTCATAGGATCTAATAGAAATCTTCCATTGTAAATGTTATACCTTGTCCCAGTTTTCCCAAAGGCTGGGAAAGATAATCTAGTTTTATTTTATTTTATTTTATTTTATTTTTTGAGACGGAGTTGTTCGCAAACTGGGGTCAGGTTGGCCTGGAATCTCAGCTCACTTGCAAGCTCGCCCCTTTAGGGTTCACGCCATTCTCCTGGCCTCAGCCTCCCGAGTTAGCTGGGACTATAGGCGCCCGCCACCTCGCCGGCTAGTTTTTGTATTTTAGTAGAAGATGGGGGTTTTCACCGGGTAGCCAGGAAAGGGTCTCGATCTTCCTGCCTTGTGGGATCCCCCGCCATCTCGGCCTCCCAAAGTGCCTTGGGATTACAGGCTTTGAGCCACCGCCGCCCGGCTCTCTAAGTTTATTTTTATTTATTAATTTATTTTATTATTATATTTTATTTATATTTATTTTTATTTGTTTTATTTATTTTATTTATTTTTTGAGATGGAAGGGTCTCCGCCTCTGTCCACCAGGCTGGAGTTGCAGTGGCCCCAAGATCACTTCACCTGCAAGCTCCTCCTGGGTTTACGCCCAAATTCTTCCTTGCCTCAGCCTCCGAGGTGCTGGGGAACTACAGCGCCCAGCCACACCTCGCCCGGCCTAGCCTTTTGTATTTTTATAGTAGAGACGGGGTTTCACCGTTGGTTACCCAGGATGGAATTCTCCGACTCCCTGACCTCGTGGATCCGCTCTCCGGTCCAAAGTGGCCGGGAATACTAGGCCTGACCACCGTGCGGCTTATTTATTTATTTTTTTTGAGACGGAGTCTTGCCTTCTGTCGCCCAGGCTTGGGAGTGGCAGTGGGCCGGATCTCCAGCCTTACTGCAAGGCTTCCGCCCTTCCCGGGTTCAACGCTATTCTTCCTGCCTTCAGCTCACCGGGTAGCCCTGGACTAAGCGCCGCCCACCTTCGCCCAGCTAGTTTTTTGTAGTTTAAGTTAGAGACCTGGGTTTTTCCACCGGTAGCCAGGGAGGTGATCCTCCTGAAATCGTTGATCCCACCGTCTCGGCCTCCCCAAAGTGCTGGGATTACAGGCTTGAGCCCACTTGCTGCGCCCGGCCTATTTTATTTTTTCATTAGTTTTATTGTGATATAATTTACACAAAAGAAAATACATATATTTTACGTGTACCATTTGATGAGTTTTGAGAAATACACACCTGTGTAACCACCACCACCACAATTAGGAGGATAACCTAATTTTGATAAATGTGCTCATGTTTTTCAGGAACACAGTGGTTCCACTGTACCTTCCATTTTGAACAGGATGCAGACAAACCAGACTCCCCCAACCTATAACAAAACCAACAAGTTTACCTATGGCTTTCAGAACATAGTAGACGCTTATGGAATTGGAACTTACCGAGAGATAAATCCAGGTAAAAGAAAGCTTGTTATCTTTTTACTCTGGAGTTTTTTGTTTGTTTGTTTGGTTTGTTTTGAGACAGGGTCTCCCTCTGTCACCCAGGCTAGGGTGCAGCAGCACGATTGTAGTTCACTGCAGCCTCAAACTCCTGACCTCAAGAGATCCTCCCAACTCAGCCTCCTGCATAGGTAGGACCACAGGCACACACCACCACACCTGGCTAATTTTTTATTTTATGATTGTTTTTTGAGACTGGGTCTCATTCTGTTGCCCAGGCTGTGGTGCAGTGGTGCAATCACGGCTCACAGCAGCCTCAACCTCCTGGGCTCAAGGGATTCTCGCGCCTGAACCTCTGGAGTAGCTGAGACTACAGGCATGTGTCACCATGCCTGGCTAATTTTAAAATTTTTTTTAGAGATGGGTTTCGCTATGTTGCCCAGGCTGATAATTTTTAATTTTTTTTAGAGATGGGGTTTTGTTATGTTGCCCAAGCTAGTCTTGGACTCCTGGGCTCAAGCATGCCTTCTCCTTCAGCCTCCCAAAGTGCTGGGATTACAGGTGTGACCCACTATGCCTGGCCTTTTTGTTAGTTGTTTCTTCTAATGCCTCACTTTAAATGCTGTTGAACAACTGAATTAAAATTAAAGATGTTAATCCTAGCACTTCTTTTTAAATTTTTATTCTATTTTTTATTTTTTTTGAGACAGAGTCTCATTCTGTCGCCCAGGCTGGAGTGCAGTGGCACGATCTCGGCTCACTGCAAGCTTCACCTCCCAGGTTCTCACCATTCTCCTGCCTCAGCCTCCTGAGTTGCTGGGACTACAGGCGCCCGCCACCTCCCCCGGCTAGTTTTTTTGTATTTTTTTTTTTTTCGGTGAGGTGGAGATTTACTCTTGTTGCCCAGGCTGGAGCGCAATGGCACGATCTCAGCTCACCACAGCCTCTGCCTCCCAGGTGCAAGCAGTTCTCCTGCCTCAGCCTCCCAAGTAGCTGGGATTACAGGCATGTACCACCACTCCCAGCTAATTTTGTATTTTTGTTGAGATGGGATTTTACCATGTTGCCCAGGCTTATCTCGAACTCCTGACCTCAGGTGATCCGCCTGCCTCTGCCTTCCAAAGTGCTGGGATTACAAGCGTGAGCCACTGCGCCTAGCCATTTTTTTGTATTTTTAGTAGAGACGGGGTTTCACCATGTTAGCTAGGGTGGTCTCGATCTCCTGACCTCGTTATCTGCCTGCCTTGGCCTCCCAAAGTGCTGGGATTGCAGGCATGAGCCACCGCACCCGGCCAATCCTAGCACTTTTAGAGGCCGAGATAGGAAGATTGCTTGAGCCCAGGATTTCAACATCAGCCTGAGCAATATAATGAGATCCCATCTCTATTAAAAAATAAATAAACATGTTGACACTTCAGCTCTTGTGTACTTCCTTTGCAGAGGTGCTCATTCTGGCAGGGCATGGTGGCTCACACCTGTAATCCCAGCACTTTGGGAGGCTGAGGCATGTGGATCACATGAGGTCAGGAGTTTGAGACCAGCCTGGCCAACATGGTGAAACCCCACCTCCACTAAAAATACAAAAATTAGCTGGACGTGGTGGCGCGCACCTGTAGTCCCAGCTACTTGGAAGACTGAGGCATGAGAATCACTTGAACCCAGGAGGTGGAGGTTGCAGTGAACTGACATCATGCTGCTGCATTCCAGCTTGGGTGACAGAGCAAGACTGTCTCAAAAAAAAAAAAAGTGCCTATTTGATGTAAGGAGCAGGTTTACTGTCAGGTAGCGTTCCTTTAAGAGTTCATCAGCTGGGCTGGGTGCGGTGGCTCACACCTGTAATCCCAGCACTTTGGGAGTCTGAGGCAGGTGGATCACCTGAAGTCGGGAGTTCAAGACCAGCCTGACCAACATGGAGAAACCCCGTCTCTACTAAAATTACAAAATCAGCCAGGCATGGTGGCTCATGCCTGTAATCTCAGCTACTCGGGAGGCTGAGGCAGGAGAATCACTTGAACCTGGGAGGTGGAGGTTGCCGTGAACCAATATTGCATTATTGCACTCCAGCCTGGGCAGCAAGAGTGAAGCTCTGTCTCAGAAAAAAAAAAAAAAAAAGAGTTCATTGGCTGGGTGCGGTGGTTCATGCCTGTAATCCCAGCACATTGGGAGGACAAGGTGGGAGGATCACTTGAGGTCAGGAGTTCAAGACCAGCCTGGCCAATAGGTGACACCCTATCTCTACTAAAAATACAAAAAAATTAGCCCGGCCTGGTGGTGCGTGCCTGTAATCCCAGCTACTCAGGAGGCTGAGACAGGAGAATTGCTCGAACCCAGGAGACAGAAGTTATAGTGAGCCAAAATTGTGCCACTGCACTCCAGCCTGAGTGACAGAGTGAGACTCTGTCTCGAAAAAAAAGAAAAGTTCATGAGACTGGATTCTTTCATGTGCCCTCACAACCCTAAAACACCTGGACTTCTCTAGCAAATGATTTGCAGGAACTGCTTTAACTGCTTTAAGCAAAATGTTTCTCCTAAGATGTCTGATATTTTTAAATGGCTTTGTTGTTTTTTGTTTTTTTTGTTTTTTGGCTTCCCTGTTCCAAGGTTAGACAGAAAAAATGTAGCAAGTATTGGCCATTTTAGGCACAACACAGATTTCTCCTATATTTGGAGAGTTCTCCTATATTTGGAGAGTTAAATCAAGAGTGTGAGGATTCATTTTCAGTTGGAGCCGTATGCAAGAACTGCTTTGCTCTGGACTTTCTCCGTCTGTACGTTATCTGATATTTAGCTTTATATCGCTGGGACATAGTTGCTGCACAAAGAGAAGACAGCTGGCCTGCCCTGGGAGCAGGGTCCCATGAGTTACAAGAGAATCAAAGAACAAACCAATGTTGTCAGGGTTACACCTTCATTTCCTCTGTTTTTCTTTGTTTAAAATATTATCAGAGCTGCTAGGCACAGTGCCTCATGCCTGTAATCTCGGATACTCAGGAGGTTGAGGTGGAAGGATTGCTCAAGGCCAGGAGTTCAGGACTAGCTTGGGCAAAATAGTGAGATTCCATCTAAAAAACAAATCCTTTAAGTTATCAGTAATTAAAAAAAAAATTGACTGGGCATGGTGGCACATACTTGTAGTTCCAACTGTTTGGGCAGCTGAGGTGGGAGGATAACTTGAGTCTAGGGGTTGCAGGCTGCAGTGAACTGTGATGGCACCACTGCACTCCAGCCCGGGTGGCAGAGCAAGAACCCATCTCTCCTTAGAAAAAGTTATCAGTAGCTCAAATTTCATTAGCTACTTTATGAAGGTGTGTTGATTCTGCCATGAAAGATTTTCTCTGAGAGTCCTATCTGTCTGGCAGCTGGGGAATAAGTCACCTTATATTGATCTTAAGAGTATGGAAGGCTGAGCACGGTGGCTCACGCCTGTAATCCCAGCACTTGGGAGGCTGAGGCAGGGGGATCACTTGAGGTCAGAGTTGGAAAAGAATGTGGTATTTGTGGAATTGCTATGGTTTAATGTACTTTGTATTTTTCTTTTTTTGGTTTCTTTATAGCTCCGTATACTATTATCACGTTCCCTTTTCTATTTGCTGTGATGTTTGGAGACTTTGGTCATGGCATTTTAATGACCCTTTTTGCTGTGTGGATGGTACTGAGGGAGAGCCGGATCCTTTCCCAGAAGAATGAGAATGAGGTAATGTTTATGTTACATCTGCATTGAACTGAAATTTTATAATTTCCCAAGCATTCATTATGAAAATCATGATGTGGAAGTCTTTTATCCATGAATTTATCAAAAGGAAGTAGAGAAGTTATGTTCATTTTCACACCAAAGAGGACATGTGCTAGCTGGAAGTGATAGTGTGTGCCTGTAGTCCCAGCTACTTGGAGGCTGAGGCAGGAGAATCACTTGAGCCTAGGAATTCGAGACCACCCTAGGCAACATAGTGAGACCTTATCTCTAAAAAAAATAAAAATTATTTAGGTTGGTGCAAAAGTTATTGCGGTTTTGGCCGCCAAAAGAAATGGCCAAAACCACAATAACTTTTATACCAACCTAATAAAAACATAGAGGCCACATCCTGTGAAAGTGACTGTCTCATTAGCATTGTATTTTGGTTTTTACTTCAAGCTCTCTGAATCAGAATGGGGTAAAGTAGCACCGGAGAAAGGGGCAGGTATATTCTGAATAACATTGTCACAATGTGAGCTGCAGTGAGTACATTCTCATTACTTCTTTCTTCTGGTTCCCAGATGTTTAGCACTGTGTTCAGTGGTCGATACATTATTTTATTGATGGGTGTGTTCTCCATGTACACTGGCCTCATCTACAATGATTGCTTTTCCAAGTCTCTTAATATCTTTGGGTCATCCTGGAGTGTACGGCCGATGTTTACTTATAATTGGACGTAAGTTGGAGAAGAAGCTAAAATTCAAAGCTTATTCATTTCATGTTCAGCCCTGATTTTTAAGACAAATGGTAAACTGACACTTCTTTAGGAAGTAGTGACAGTGTCTCCTCATTCATGCTCCACACTGTGAGGTGCTTTGTGATTTGTTCAGCAAGTATCCAGGAACTAAGACTAGAAATGATTTTTTTTGGAAACTAAAAGCAGATTCCCTAGTTCCCTACTTGATTGTGTGTTTGTGTGTTTAATTTTTCTTTTTGTCATTTTGGATCCTTCAATCTCAGCTGCTAGTCTCTCCTCTTTATTTTTTCCCCTCCCATTTTATTGAAAAGACAAGATAGCTATAGCAATTTATTTTGGGGTCAGTTTCTGTTGTTGCCCTCTCTTGTTCAAAAATAAGTGTGACTTTTTCCCTGTCATGGTAGTGAAGAGACGCTTCGGGGGAACCCTGTTCTGCAGCTGAACCCAGCCCTCCCTGGAGTGTTCGGTGGACCATACCCTTTTGGCATTGATCCAGTAAGAGGACTTCCTTCCTATATACTAACCTCAAATTTTTTAACAGTAACCTGGAAGCAAGAGAATTAAAGTGAAGATAAATAGTTGTGTGGGCTTTCGCTGGGCACGGTGGCTCGTGCCTGTAATCCCAGCACTTTGGGAGGCCGAGGAGGTTGGATCACCTGAGGTCAGGAGTTCGAGACCAGTCTGGCCAACATGGTGAAACCCTGTCTCTACGAAAAATACAAATATTAGCTGGACGTGGTGGTGCGTGCCTGTAGTCCCAGCTACCCGGGAGACTGAGGCAGGAGAATCTCCTGAACCTGGGAGGCGGAGGTTGCAGTGAGCAAGCTGCACTGCAGCCCGTGTGACAGAGCAAGACTCCATCTCAAAACAAACAAACAAACAAACAAAAATAGTTATGTGGGTTTTCGTTGACATGTTTTTGGGAAACCTTGATGTATGTATTTGGAGGACTTCTAAGCCATAAGAGACCCAAGTGCCTTGAGGAGACACATACTTTTCCCTGGCACTGCTTATTTCCAATTTGGTTAATAATATAAACTCTGGGAAGACTGATTTTCAAGACTGCTTCCCATTTCTTAATTTATTTCTGCTTACTTAGTTTGGTTTTTTATTTTTAGCAGATATTTTAACAAAGCAGAAAGAGATTTTTCCTGTGGATTTTAGACTTGCATTCTTATTTTACAAACTTACACAAACTTATCCCAGAATTAATTTTTTTTTTCAAATGCTTAGGCAAATTAAGTATGATCAAATCTTTTTTATTGTGTGCTGTAAAAACGGAGTGGTGGCAAGAATGTAATACAGGGCATCTGGCTGCTGAGGAAAAGAGAAAAATAATACAGGTGGGCAAGGTGGCTAATGCCTGTAATCCCAGCACTTGGGGACACAGAGTCGGGTGGATCACTTGAGGTCAGGAGTTCAAGACCAGCCTGGTCAACATGGTGAAACCCCATCTCTACTAAAAATACAGAAATTAGCTGGGCATGGTGGCATGCACCTGTAGTCCCAGCTACAGGAGGCTGAGGCAGGAAAATTGCTTGCACCCGGGAGGAGGAGGTTGCAGTCAGCCCAGATCGTGCCACTGCACTCCAGCCTGGGGGATATAGCAAGACTCCATGTCAAAAAAATAGATGGAATGACAACACCATAGGGCTACAATCAGCAAAACATAGACTGTGGGAAAATATATAAGATAAACGACCCAATTTCTTCAAAAAATATTTTGTAAGGAATAAAAAAGGAAAGATGGAAGGAGAACCTATAATTTAGAGACTCAAGAGATATATCTACAATCATAATGTATAGGCTGGGCACAGTGGTTTATGCCTGTAATCCCAGCACTTTGGGAGGCTGAGGCGGGCAGATGACTTCAGGAATTCCAGACCAACCCAGGCAACATAGCGAAACCCCATCTCTACTAAAAGTATAAAAATTGGCCGGTGTGTTGGTGCATGCCTGTAGGCCTAGTCACTCGGGAGGCTGAGGCAGGAGAATAACTTGAACCTGGGAGGCAGAGGTTGCAGGGAGCTGAGATCGCACCACTGCACTCTGGCCTGGGTAACAGAGTGAGACCGTGTCTCAAAAAAAAAAAAATGTATAGACCTTATCTAGACCTTGCTTTGAATAAATGAATTTAAAAAAAACAAAAAAGGTTTGGACACAATCAGAGAAATTTGAATATTGACTATATATTTTATGATATTAAAGAATCATTGTTGACTGGGCATGGTGGCTCATGCCTGTAATCCCAGCACTTTGGGAGGCCAAGGCAGGTAGATCACGAGGTCAGAAGTTCAAGACCTGCTTGGCCAAGATGGTGAGACCCCGTCTCTACTAAAAATACAAAAAAAATTAGCCGGGCATGTTGGCGAGCACCTGTAATCCCAGCTACTCAGCAAGCTGAGGCAGAGAATTGCTTGAACCCAGGAGGCAGAGGTTGCAGTGAGCCAAGATCGCGCCACTGCACTCCAGCCTGGGCGACAGAGCAAGACTCCATCTCAAAGAAAAAAAAAAAAAGAAATCATCGTTAGTGCATTTAGGTGTGATGACAATCTTGTGGTCATGTTTTAAAAATAAGTCCCGGCCAGGTACAGTGGCTCACGCCTGTAATCTCAGCAATTTGGGAGACCAAGGCCGGCGGATCATGAGGTCAGGAGATCAAGACCTTCCTGGCTAACATGGTGAAAACCCCACCTCTCAGTGGGCCGAGATTTCGCCACTGCCCTCCAGCCTGGGCGACAGAGCAAGAGTTCATCTCAAAAAAAAAAAAAAGCCTTACTGAACAGGCACAGTGACTTAAGCCTATAATCCAACCAATTTGGGAGGCCGAGGCAGGCCTCAGGCCAGACCTGAGATCAGGAGTTTGAGACCAGCCTGGCCAACATGGTGAAACCCCATCTGTACTAAAAATACAAAATTAACTGGGCATGGTGGCCTGTGCCTGTAATCCCAGCTACCTGGGAGGCTGAGGCAGGAGTATTGCTTGAAATCGGGAGGTGGAAATTGCAGTGAGCTGAGATCGTGAACACCGCACTCCATCCTGGGCAAAAAGAGCGAAATTCCATCTCAATAAATAAATAAATAGATAAGTCTTTTCCTTTTAGACATCCACACTGAAATATTTATGGGTAAAATGACATGATATCTGGACTTGATTTTATAGTAATATGGAGATGAGTGAGTGGCAGTAATCTTGTTTCACGAGTCCATAAGGTGATATTAATTTTTGAAGCATTCTCCTTAGAAGCAAGGTTAAAAAAAAATTTGTTGAAGCAGAGTGATAGGTGCATGGGGGTTTGTTATACCATCCTGTCTGCTTAAGTATCTGTTTAGAATTTTCCATAATAAATAATATTGACTAATAAATAAAAATTGTTGACCGGGCGCAGTGGCTCATGCCTGTAATCCCAGCACTTTGGGAGGCCTAGGCGGGTGGATCATGAGGTCAGGAGATCGAGACCATCCTGGCTAACACAGTGAAACCCCATCTCTACTAAAAATACAAAAAAATAGCTGGGCATGGTGGCGGGTGCCTGTAGTCCTAGCTACTCGGGAGGTTGAGGCAGCAGAATCACTTTAACCTGGGAGGCGGAGGTTGCAGTGAGTCAAGATTGCGCCACTGCACTCCAGCCTGGGCAACAGAGCGAGACTCTGTCTCAAAATAAATAAATAAATAAATAAATAAATAAATATTGTTTTTTTAAACAGAGGAATATTTTTCCCTTTGAGAATTCTTTATAATACCTATTTGTTTTCTTGGGTTATGACAGATTTGGAACATTGCTACCAATAAACTGACCTTCTTGAACTCCTTTAAGATGAAGATGTCTGTTATCCTTGGTATCATCCATATGCTGTTTGGAGTCAGCCTGAGCCTGTTCAACCATATGTGAGTTGTTCCATTTCTGTCATAAGAATGTGCATAGTTTAGAGAATGCTTTTGCCTAAAGAAACCATGACATCTTTGGGGAGGGATTAATAACTCAGAACCTCATTCTACATTATAGAAGTGCTTTTCTAAAAATTTAATGGTGTGGCTAGGCACGGTGGATCATGCCTGTAATCCCAGTACTTTGGGAGGCCAAGGCGGGTGGATCACCTGAGGTCAGGAGTTCGAAACCAGTCTGACCAACGTGGTGAGACCCCGTCTCTACTAAAAATACAAAAATCAGCTGGGTATGGTGGCACGCGCCTGTAATCCCAGCTACTCGGGAAGCTGAGGCAGGAGAATCGCTTGAACCTGGGAGGCAGAGGTTGCAGTGAACCAAGATGGTACCACTGCACTCCAGCCTGGGCGACAGAGCAAGATTCTGCCTCAAAAACAAAACAAAACAAAACAAAAACTTCATGGCCTGGCCAGGTGCAGTGGCTTATACTTGTAATACCAGCACTTTGGGAAGATGAGGCGGGCAGATCACTTGAGGTCAGGAGTTCAAGACCAGCCTGGCCAACATAGTGAAACTCCGTCTCTACTAAAAACACAAAAAATTAGCCAGGTGTGGTGGCAGGCACCTGTAATCCCAGCTACTCTGGTGGCTGAGGCAGGAGAATTGCTTGAACCCAGGAGGCAGAGGTTGCAGTGAACCAAGATAACACCACTGCACTCCAGCCTGGGTGACAGAGCAAGACTCCGTCTCAAAAAAAAAAGAAATTTTTTTTCATGGTCTTAAATGAGGCTTAATGTTAGTCCTTTAACAATTTGCTGTTCCAGTAAAGATCCTTGAAAAAAACTTGAGCAATTTTCATCAAAGTAAGTGAGCTCTCTTTTTTTCCTTGATGTGCAACTCATAAAATTATTAACTGTGAACTAGGCATGGCGGCTCACACCTGTAATGCCAGCACTTTGGGAGCCCAAGGCAGGCGGATCGCTTGAGCCCAGGAGTTCAAGACAAGCCTGGGTAACACGACAAGAGACCCCATCTCTACAAAAAAAAAAAAAAAGTTATGAACTGTGGTCTCAAAATGTACTAGATTTTTCCATTCTCTTTCTCATGGAGAGAATGGTGGGGATGGTATTGGAGCCGTTCAAGGTTCAGAAGTTTGAGGCCGGTCACAATGGCTCACAACTGTCATCCTGCACTTTGGGAGGCCAAGGTGGGCAGATCACCTGAGGTCAGGAGTTTGAGACCAGTCTGGGCAACATGGCAAAACCCCATCTCTATAAAAAATGTAAAAATTAGCTGGGTGTGGTGGCACATGCCTATAGTCCCAGCTACTCGGGAGGCTGAGGTAAGAGGATCACCTAAGCCTAGGGAGGTTGAGACTGCGGTAGCCAAGATTACACCACTGTACTCTGGGCTAGGTGGCAGAGTGAGACCCTGTCTCAAAAAAGAAGAAAAAGCAACAGCAAAACAAAACCAAGGTTCAGAAGTTTGACCGTGATAGTTAATCCTACATTGTCTCTGTTGCCTCCAGCTTCTGGTTGCTGCTGCTTTTTTTTTTTTTTTTTTTTTTTTTGAGAAGGAGTCTCGCTCTGTCACCCAGGCTGGAGTGCAGTGGCCAGATCTCAGCTCACTGCAACCTCCGCCTCCCGGGTTTATGCCATTCTCCTGCCTCAGCCTCCCGAGTAGCTGGGACTACAGGCGCCCGCCACCTCGCCCGGCTAGTTTTTTGTATTTTTTTAGTAGAGACGGGGTTTCACCGTGTTAGCCAGGATGGTCTCGATCTCCTGACCTCGTGATCCGCCTGCCTCGGCCTCCCAAAGTGCTGGGATTACAGGCTTGAGCCACCGCGCCCGGCTAGTTGCTGCTGCTTAAAGTGATAAAGACAGAGTTGAGGAGGTATAAAATAGAAAAATCTAGTGAATACTCCATTCAGTGTAGGAGTGGCCCTAGGCCTATTTACCCTTAACATTTTTTTCTCTCTCCTTTTTAGCTATTTCAAGAAGCCCCTGAATATCTACTTTGGATTTATTCCTGAAATAATCTTTATGACCTCTTTGTTTGGCTATTTGGTTATCCTTATTTTTTACAAGTGGACGGCCTATGATGCTCATACATCTGAGAATGCACCAAGCCTTCTGATCCATTTCATAAACATGTTCCTCTTTTCCTACCCAGAGTCTGGTTATTCAATGTTGTATTCTGGACAGGTACGTCAACCCAGAGGCGGGCTGTCTGAGATGATTATCCTTGATCAGGAAGCCAGATGTTTCTCTGACCCCAAAAAATTTATAACTGCCCTTCTATGGGACAATTCTAGGGCTTTGCCACAAAATGTGCTAATTATTTTGAGAAACTGGATAGTGTTATTCATAGATTAGTAAGAAAGTACTGTTGGGGGAAATTTGTGCCAGACTTGGAAACTGCGTATGTGATCAGTAGACCTTTATATGATATACCTTGTCCTTCTTCTTACTCTGCAGAAAGGAATTCAGTGTTTCCTGGTAGTGGTTGCGCTACTGTGTGTACCTTGGATGCTGCTGTTTAAACCACTGGTCCTTCGCCGTCAGTATCTGAGGCGAAAGCATTTGGTAGGTGTATTTCTATTGCTAAAAGTTACTAGACTTTTCTTTTGTTCAAGATTAAGGCAATTCCCCAGTGGATATAATTAATTGTGCACAAATCTGTATATCTGTATACTCTTTTTTTTTTTATACGGAGTCTCGCTCTGTCGCCCAGGCTGGGGTGCATTGGTACGATCTCGGCTCACTGTAACCTCCACCTCCCAGATTCAAGCAATTCTCTTGCCTCAGCCTCCTGTGTAGCTGGGATTATAGGTGTACACTACCACACCTGGCTAATTTTTGTAGTTTTAGCAGAGACAGGGTTTCACCATATTAGCCAGGCTGGTTTCCAACTCCTGACATCGTGATCCACCCACCTCAGCCTCCCAAAGTGCTGGGATTACAGGTGTGAGCCACTGTGCACAGCCACAAATCTGTATACTCTTACAACGCATTTGTGGCCTGGTGCGTTGCCTCACGGCTGTGATCCCAGCACTTTTAGCACTTTGGGAGGCCAAGGTGGGTGGATCACTTGAGGTCAGGAGCTTGAGACGAGCCTGGCCAACATGGTGAAACACTGTCTTTACTAAAAATACAAAAATTAGCCAGGCGTGCTGGTGCGAGCCTGTAGTCCCAGCTACTTGGGAGGCTGAGGTGGAAGGATCACTTGAACCTGGGAGGCGGACGTTGCAGTCAGCTGAGATTGTGCCACTGTACTCCAGCATGGGGACAGAGTGAGACTCTGTCTCAAAAACAAAAAAACAACAACCAAACAAAACGCATTTGTGTTATGTCCCAGCATGAGCACTGAGCCTGCCAGGTCAGAGAAACGTTTCTGCTGCTCAAGACATCTGGATTCAGCTTTGAGTAGCTGGGGTAGAGAAAAGTCACAAATTTTTACCTTTTCTGGTCATGCTTTGCTCACGCTGCACTCAGGAAAATGTAGGCCTGTGCCTGTCTAGATGTAGCATCAGCCAAAGCCAAGCAAGGCTGCAAGAGCTGCAGACGGGTGAACTTACTCATGTGGTTTGCCTGAGCAACCACAGGACTGACATTGAGACATTTTCCTTTCAAATGAGACTGTGATACTTTCACTGACCAAAACATCCGGGAAAAAAGTTTGGTTTAAAGCACGTTGATTTTTTTTCTTTTTAAAAAGCAGCATACGTATATATGTTTACTTAATGTCTGTGTGTATATGAATTCTACACACACACACACACACACACACACAGAGTTAAATTTGCTAGATGTTCAGTATCGTGCGTAATTTCTGGGTATCCAATAGCACTTTCTTTACACTGCCTGAGAAACCCCAAACGATCTTGTTGCATGACTCTTAAACGGCGGTTAGATGATGACTCCTGTTGGAGAGCAGCTGAGTTACAAGACCCTCCTTCTCCCTTTTCTGACCATCTTCATCCTTCCATGTACCTTCCATTCGTCTCCCCCTTCACTCCCTCCCTCTTTTGTTTTCTCTCCCCTCCCTCTTTTCTTCCATTCACTATCAGGAAGGGCAACCTGTGGAGGCCCCAGTCAGCCCAAACCTGAGCCAACAGGGAGTAGAGGCAGCAGCGGCTGCAACAGTGAGTGAATGAAAACCAACAAACTATCACATTTCATTTAAAGAGGTGGCAAACAGTGCAGCAGAATTCTTTTTAATTAAATTGAGAGCATGGGACATGAGTGCTCTTGGGAAATATGTCCTTGTTACTCATTGAGATGATAACAGAAGTTCCACCTCTTAAGGATAGATTCTGGCATCATCTTTAGTATTGGTCTACTAAGTTTCTATTCAAATATGTAAGTACAGGCATGTCCATAGTAACAAAGTGGCTGTTGTACCCTCACTGAGTCCCATCATCTTAATCCAAGATGGCAGCTCTTGGACTCACCCACTTTCATGTCTGTATTTTGTGACCATGTATTGGATGATTTTTCAGCGTGGCAGCAAGAATATCTCTGATTCTTGAATTGATTTCCCTGCACTTTAGAGTTCTACTTTAGAGTGATGCTTGGACATTTGATCTTTTTTAGTAGTAACTTAACTTCTTTTTTAAAAGTGAAAGTTTATACATGTTTAGTATTTTGTGAGAAACTGAGAAGATCTCACATGTCCTCAGCTGTTCCAGTGAGACCTCCACCCTCCGATGTGTTGTGTTTACTGTCATCTGGTGTCATAACCAAAGTGATCTGTCTTGATCCTTCCCTCTTCTGATACTAATTCAAGATTCAGTAACAGCACTTTGAATATTTGTCCTCAAAAACATCTTTTAACCAAAGTCTTACAATGCACAAATATATTAGCCCAATATGTTCTAAGTTATGAATGAATCTATAAGATTGTAAAAGTCTCACCGGTAGTGATTACCCATTACTTCTATGTGCTAGAAGTATATACTTCTTTAAATAAAATGAAAGATTTAGATGGATAACCATTTCCTTCATTAAGTGTTTCTGATTATTTTAAACTTGGAAAACTTCTTATGGTCATCCTTCTGGAACTAGTCTAAAAGGGCTGACATTCTGGGTCAGAAAAAATTTTAATCTTGCTGCTTAAAATATATTTTCAAGTAGGGACTTCCCCGTGAGAAATTTTAAAAACCTTTAGAACACATACTACCTATTGTCGATGTCCTTAACACATACTCTTCTTTCTGCTGGTCTTAGCATATATAAGATATGCTTCTGACAAGATCTTAATGCTTTTAAGTCTGGCAACCTCTTCTGTGATCAATTCTAAGTTAAAAGTTCCCCATCTGGAAACCAGCACATTCACAGGGTCTTCTTACCCCACTGGTTCTTTAGCCAAACATCTGTTCCTGGAGAGCAGCCTGAAGGCATCAGGATGATCATTCTACAAGAAAGCCTCTGGATTTTTGACCCCAGAGGGCTGAGGATATGAACAGTGATCTGATTTTGTTCTGTTCTTTGTCCCCTTGGTTGTCTGTGAGTGATATATCGTAGTTTAATTTTTCTTTCCTTTTTTCTGCTGACATGTGTCTTTCATCCCCCTTCCTGTAACTCTCATTCCTGTGTTCTGAAGAGATCCTTGTTAGTGTCTGGCTGGGAGATGTAACCTATCTGCCCCTCAGTTTATTTGCTAGTTGGAGAAAGCTTCAGAAATGGCTTTCTACTTTGGGAGCCTTGAACCTTGAAGCCTTCCTCCTATACCCTATAACCCAGCCTGGGATATGCAGGAGCCCCTCCTGTGCCCTCTGTTGCATCTTCAGTCCACCTTCTGAGGGTTGCCAAGTGGAATATGTGCATGATCTGGAGGTGTCCAGGCTCTGGTGGCCCACAAGTCTGACTGCACTTCAGAGGCACCTGGTAGACTCCGAATTTGTTTCTTAGGGTATTAAAACAAATAAGTGGAAGAAGAAATAAAAGTGGCCCATAATTTCATGGTCCTGACAATCCCCTACTGACATAAAAAAATAAAGGAATATGTGCACTTGGCTAGAGAATGCATATAGTGCTAAGAAGAAAACCACCTGCCCCCACTGTAGTCCTCCTCTTCCAGGGGCATTGTTAACAGGTAGGGGCCTTGCCTCTGATAGATATCTGCCTGTCTTCTGTTGATAGGTGTGTATGTGCTCTATGCATGTAGAGAAAGACACATGAGGAATTGTGTTTTAAACTGTGGCACTCTTCTGCCTCTCGATTTATTATGTTTTTTAAAAGTTAGTGTATCTTGAAGATTGTTTCATAGTGATAATCACTTTTTTTTTTTCTGAGATGAAGTCTCGCTCTGTCACTCAGGCTGGAGTGCAATGGCACAATCTCACCCCACTGCAACCTCCACCTCCTGGGTTCAAGCAGTTCTCCTGCCTCAGCCTCCTGAGTAGCTAGGATTACAGGCATGCACCACCATGCCTGGCTAATTTTTGTTTGTTTGTTTGTTTTTTTGAGGTAGAGTCTTGCCCTGTCCCCCACGCTAAGAGTGCAGTGGCACAATCTCGGCTCACTACAACCTCTGCCTCCCTGGTTCAAGCAATACTCCTGCCTCAACTTCCCAAGTAGCTGGGATTACAGGCACCTGTCACATCGCCTGGCTAACTTTTGTATTTTTAGTAGAGACGGGTTTCACCATGTTGGCCAGGCTGGTCTTGAACTCCTGACCTCGTGATCCACCTGCCTCAGCCTCCCAAAGTGCTGGGATTACAGGCATGAGCCTCCGCGCCTGGCCTAATTTTTGAATTTTTAGTAGAGACGGGGTTTCACCATGTTGGCCAGGCTGGTCTCGATCTCCTGACCTTGTGATCTGCCCAACATGGCCTCCCAAAGTGCTGGGATTACAGGTGTGAGCCACTGTGCCTGGCTGACTATCGCTCTTTTTTATGGTTGCCTAGCTTTCCGTAGGATATTCCACTGGATATGCCAAAGTCCTCTCTTTGATGGATGTGTTGGTTGCTCCCAATTCTTTGCTATCACAAACAGCAATGCAGGGAACATCCTTGTCCATGTGTCTTTTTTTTTTTTTTTTTTTTTTGAGACACAGTCTCACTCTGTTGCCCAAGATGGAGTGCAGGGGCGCGATCTCAGCTCACTGCAACCACCACCTCCTGGGTTTCTGCTATTCTCCTGCCTCAGCCTGCAGAGTAGCTGGGATTACAGACGCCTACCTCCATGCCCAACTAATTTTTGTATTTTTAGTAGAGACGATGTTTTGCCATGTTGGCCAGGCTGGTCATGAACTTTTGACCTCAGGTTATCTGCCTGACTCAGCCTCTCAAAATGCTAGGATTATAGGCATGAGCCACCACGCCGAGCCCCTTGTCCATATACCTTGCCAAAGTTTTGCAAGCCTAGATGTTCCAGCAGTGGGATTGCTGAATCTCAAAGAGTTCATGCATTTAAAATTTTGATAAACCCTTCACAATGATTATACAATTTGTACTTGGGAACATATTTTTTAAATACAGATTTATTGGGTGCCACCCCAGAACTACTAAATTTATAATTTCTGGGAGTAGTATTTGAGAATTTCTATTTAAAATGCAGCTTTTGGGGTGATTCTAATGCAGCTAGTTCTCTGACCAGCATGTTAAGGACCACTGCTAGAGTAGGAGGGAGGATTTGTGCAAACACTTAGGTCTGAGCTGGGCATTAAACTGTGACAAGAGCCATGGCAAAAAATGCACACCAGGAGGTAGAGCTGAGGATGAGGAGCACAGGGCAACTGCGCAGGCCACCTGCACACTGCTCATGCTGCTGCCTGAAGACCAGATTGCAGGAGATCCACCCTTGAGCTCTTGCCTTGTTTGGCCCACTGGACAGAAACCATCTGAAGTGAATCTGGGGCTGTTGTTTAAATTCCTTTTCATGCTGTGGCAGGTTAGCACTAATTGGGATCTGTGAGACTTAACTCATTTCTGCCTGGTTTTTGTTCCCAAAGTCTTTTTTGCTTTGGGTTTGGAAAAACTCAAGTTTTTTCAAATCAAGTTGACTTTATAATTGTGCTTTTGGAGACCCTACCAAAGACTGTGCCTGTGAACTCAGAAGAAGCAAATGCCCCATCAGTGTCTGCCCATGTGCCTGTGGAAGAATTATTTTAACATTCCAGAGCCCTCCACTGAAGACAAGGAGCCCCCTCCTCATCTTTGTAAGCTCAGCACTCTCTAGCCACAAGTGAATATACATTAAGCTTTTTTTTCCTTCTCTGACCTTGGAAGTTCTTTGTTCCTGAGCAGAGACATGGTACATTTCTGGAAGAGGTTGCTGGAATTCTTGGGCCCCTGTTAAAAGCTTATCAGACTAGGGTACAATCACCATGTCATTTGGCCCCCCTTCCTCTTAGAAAGTCTAATCGTTAGTGCCAGAAAAGCTTAGGCCCTTGCAGTCTTTACAGATAGAGCTGTACTTGTAATGAGAATCTGTTCCTATTAAGGTTTTCATTCAAGCAGGATTCTCAATTAGCGTTGACCCAGGTGAGGCTGGTGCCTCTTGGCACAGTAGACAGAACTGCATATTTCCTCTGAAGCAGGGTAAGGTGATAACTGTCGGTTGGTCTGGGGCTGGGGAATGTGGTGGTTGGGGTGGAACAGTTGTTTGATTTTACTTAGCTGTTCAGTCAGTGGGTTTTGTTTTTGTTGTTAGACTATATGCTTTTCTGAGGTTTGTGTTACTAACCATCGCCCTTCCCACCTCACAGAATGTCATGTTAAAGCCCAGGCAAATTCTACTCTTTCTGTTCATCTGTGTAGGGAACTCTCAACTTTGGTGGGATCAGGGTGGGCAACGGACCGACAGAGGAGGATGCTGAGATTATTCAGCATGACCAGCTCTCCACCCACTCAGAGGACGCAGACGAGGTAAGATCCCGTGGTGTGGGCTTCCTCTCCTTCCACCTCGGGTCAGCCCTAGTCTTGTGTACCCTAAGAGGCCTCACTCCAGTCTTCTCCTTGAAAAATAAAAATACTAATTAATACTCAGCCTGCCTTCTGGACCTCTTAGGGCACCACAGCTTTTTCCAGTGGACCCTGCCCTAAGCTCCAGCTGTTGCCCCCAGAGCCTGCAGCAGTTTTGTTCCTGTCTTGAATTCCAGATTTTGCCTGCAGTGCTTTGCACGCAGGTCTCCATTACTGACTGCTCTCTCGCCTGAGGCAGAGCAGGCCTCAGCATCCCAACTCTTACGACCTGAAACACAGGTCACTAAGCACAGCTTCTTCATCCATTGACCCTTCCAAGGATCATTCCATTTGCATTACTCACCAGCTATAATCACTGGTACTTTTGAAGTCCTATACCACTGATATGTTCTTGCTGCAGATATTTTGTTTGAGCCTTTTTGGTGTCATTTGCCTACTTTTTACAGGGAGAGAGAGAATTAGTCAGGCCAAACTAGACTTTTCCTTAAGATAGCACCTCCAAGCCCACTCTCCTTGCCTGACCCCTTGTAGCACAAAGCCTCTGAACTGAACTATTAAATCTCATCTGCTCATTATATTCTTTTTAAATCAAATAAAATAGGAGTTGAGGACCCAAGTTGGACTTTTCAGTCTGTCTGACCACTTTCACTATATATGCTTTTTTAAAAAAGAAATCACAAGGCCTGGGGATGCCTTTTAAAAATACCTATCTTAATGCTCTAAATTCCTGCTGATTTTGCTTTGTGTGTATGCTGAGGAGGCCTGCCTCTAACGTGCTAGCCCATTTAACATGAACAATCCTCCCCAAGAAGCATTCAGTAGCCTTGTGCTCCTAACTTGTGACCTTGTGTGTGGCGTGGCTCCCCACTAAGTGTCAATTTGTGTTTTCAAGCCTACCGAGGACGAAGTGGTAAGATGAAAGTCGGCACTGCCTTCGTGTTTACCTGGGCTTCTCTCTTCCCATCCTTGTGATCACTCTGCTGACCCTGCCACACCCTGGGGCCACACACATGACTCCTGTGCATCCTGCATTTCACTGGCCATTTCTAACCAGTTCGTGAACCTGTGTTCTAAAAAGCTCATCTCCATTAACTGCATCTCATTCAGTCACCTCTGTCTTTGTTTCATTGACTTTGCTGATCTAATGCCTCGGAGAATGGCTTTGAAAGGAGCTACAAGTAATGTCTGCACTGGCATTCTTGGAGTGACTCCTCTTGGGGGTTAAGTCCCATTGGCCTCTGCCTTCCTCTCCTGTGATGTTGTGGTTGCTCTACTCCCAGCCACTGGGAGTAGCCGTTTCCTCCCTGCTCCTCCAAGTGCTTGTGAGCAAAGCTTACCCTTCCTCCCTGTCTGAGCCAGCCTCTTCCTGCTGCCCTCCTCAGCTTGATGATGCTTCAACTTAGAAGTGGTGGACCCTTCTCGGGGTCAGCTCTACCTCCATGTGACCCAGGTGAGAGGGAGACAGCTTTCAAAAGGAGGCTTTGCCTTCCAGATGCATCCCAAAGGAAATCATCCATCTGGGTGAAAGGAGTTAATATTATATCAGCCACATATAGAGAATAACAGAGAATAACAGAGACTGGAAAGCAAGTTGACTAACTGTTCAGGCCACACCTCGAGTAGAAGGCCCTCTGGCTCAGCAGTAATTTACTTAGCAACGTATACTCTTTAAATTGGGGTTTTAAAAGGCCTTGCTGCACTGTTTGCATCTTCCCCCAGCACTTCTCTCTAAAATGCCTAGACCCACAAACTGTACCCTTCCCTTCCTGACTCTCTGGTCCTCTCTAGGAGGGCAGTGGGATGGGAATGGGAAAGCCTTTGCTGTTCTATGTAAACACAGGCAGGACCTGGTCTTCCTGAAGCCTAGAGAGGCTCCTTTGCTGGCATCAAAGAGTGTCTGTGTTCCTAGACTGCTCATCTGTGCAGTCCCTGGCTGCGCTACCTGGCAGGGATGGGTGGGGTGTGCTCCATGTTAGTGAGGAGCCCAACCCTTTCCCAGGCTCACTGCCTCCAACAACACTGCTTTTTAAATGTCTTCCTAGCCACGCACCCACATTGTCGGAATGGTCTGACCAGCTATTGTGCACCAGTGTTCTCGTTTGTAGCCATATCCCGGGAGGCTGGATAGCCAACAAGATAGACTCTAATTCAGCCCCCAATCCCTAGCTCACTCAGGGATTCAGCTACCCTTGGCTACCCAAGTAGTCTAAATATTTTATCTTTATCAGGCACATACACAGTCTGGTTCTCTACAGCCAAATTTAGATACCCATGACATTTATCTAATGATTTCAAACAAAACAGGTTCCTAAAAAAAAGTTCAGCCTACTTCTGGAACTTCCCCATTTTGCTTGGCTGTGAAAATGTATTTGTCCCATGCAGGCCCTTGCTCCAGCCCAGTGGAAGCATTAGTACCTCTCCCTAGTGGGGACTCAGTCCAGCTGCACACCAGAGCCAGGCCAGTTGGTTGTCTGGGAAATCTTCAAAGGCCGTGACCACTCAGCCTTTGGGTCAGTGGCACCTCTCCCCACTGTCTCCTCACCAGGTGCATTCATCCCACCCATCCATGCATTCACTCACCCTCCATGTGTCCAGCACTATGTATAGTGCTACAGAAACAGAGAAGAAGAACATGATGCTTGCCTTCAAAGACCTCCCAAAGTGGGGAGACAGTCTGGATGACAGGTGCTGTGATAGAAGTGTGCCCCAGATGCTATGGGAGCACAGAAAGAGGGCAGCTGACGAACACTGGGGTGAGGGTGGAAAAGGAGACCCTGGAAGGACTCCCTAAGGAGTTATCTTACTCTGGTCAAGCAGGAGGCCCTGTAGAGGAGCGGTGCAGACCACCAGCATATGCAGCTTCACAGGCAAAAGACCTGCAGGCCCATCACATGTTGAGGACTAGCAAGTATTCAGCTTGGCTGGAGCAGAGGCAGGGGTGGGGAACTGGGGACAGGTGAGACTGGAGGTTGGCAGAAACCAGCCATAGTAGTTTTTGCCTCATTTGGACAACAAGGAGCCATCCAAGAGAGGGTGGTGAAGCTGGTGGTGACACAGCCATGGTGCATTGAGGAAATACCCCCAGTGACCATGTTGTAGGGTATATTGGGTTGGGGAGGGGCAAGGTCAGGAGGCATGGACTCCACATTGTTTGATGTCATTCAGGACAGAACAGAAAGCCATCGTTTGTAGGACGAGTTGGAAAGGAAGGAACCAATATGAGATATTAAAGAAGTGAAAGCTATAGGTCCCAAGGTCAGGCACAGTGGCTCATGCCTGTAATCCCAGCACTTTGGGAGGCCGAGGCGGGCGGATCACGAGATCAGGAGATCGAGACCATCCTGGCTAACATGGTGAAATCCCGTCTCTACTAAAAATACAAAAAATTAGCCGGGCGTGGTGGTGGGCGCCTATAGTCCCAGCTACTTGGGAGGCTGAGGCAGGAGAATGGCATGAACCCAGGAGGTGGAGCTTGCAGTGAGCTGAGATCGCGCTACTGCACTCCAGCCTGGGTGACAGAGCGAGACTCCGTCTCGAAAAAAAAGAAAAGAAAAAAAGGAAGCTATAGGTCTCAGTGCCCTAATAAAGGTAAGGAGCAAGAGAAGATTCGAGATGGACTCCCAGGCTGTCTAGTCTGCTGGACATGAGAGATGGAATAGAAGTTGATCTCCGTGGGGGCAGAGGAGAGCAGTTACTGTGTTGAGCATGGAGAGCCTGTGGTTCCCCAGGAGGAGTACAGCTGGCTGGAAACAAGCAAGGCAGGGATAGTGAGATCCATTTGGGAGTCACTTCTAGGGGTGACCCTTGAAGCCCTGAGTAGCAATCCCACCAGAAAGATGCAAGGGCTGAGGCTGAAACTCCAGAGAACATCGGCATTTAAGGAAGAACCTTGGCCAGGTGCAGTGGCTCACACCTGTAATCCCAGCACTTTGGGCAGCCGAGGTGGGCAGATTGAGCCCAGGAGTTTGAGACCAGCTGGCTAACATGGTGAAACCCATCTCTACTAAAAATACATAAATTAGCTGGGTGGTAGTGGCGTGAACCTGTAATCCCAGCTACTTGGGAGGCTGAGGGAAGAGAATCACTTGATTCTCCTGGGAGGCAGAGGTTGCGGTGAGCTGAGATCATGCCACTGCACTCCTGTCTCAAAAAAGGAAAAAAAAAAAAAAAAAAAAAAAAGGAGAACCTCGATGGAGACTAAAAAGAACTGTCCAGAGAAGTAGGAGGAAAACCAAGGGGAGGCAGGTATTTCAAGGAGGAGGAAGAGGCCATAGTGACAGACATTGCAAGAGCATGGACAAGGACACAGAATGTCTGTTAACTTTAACAACTGGGCCGGGTGCGGTAGCTCACGCCTGTAGTCCCAGCACTTTGGGAGGCCGAGGTGGGTGGATCACCTGAGGTCGGGAGTTCGAGACCAGCCTGGCCAACGTGGTAAAAACCCATCTCTACTAAAAGTACAAAAATCAGTCGGGTGTGGTGGTGTGCGCCTATAATCTTAGCTACTAAGGAGGCTGAGGCAGGAGAATTGCTTGAACCCAGGAGGCAGAGGTTGCAGTGAGCTGAGATCACGCCACTGCACTCTAGCCTGGGCGAACAGTGAAACTCCATCTCAAAAAAAAAAAAAAAGATGCAACAACTGGGAGGTCAGGGTGACCTTACTAAGTAGAGGCATTTTGTGGAGGAGTGAAAATGGAAGCCAGGGTGCAGTAGGGTGACGACTGGCTGGGCAGAGAGGAAACTGAGACAGAGGATGTGGACAGGGACTCTGCAGCGATTCATGGTCGGTCATGGCTGATTGATACTGGGAGTGTGCTGAGTGGCAGACTCATAAGTGCTAGGCTGGATTTCTCACCCAGTCCTTGCCTCTCCTGAGAATGCCTGCAGGAAGCTGGGAATGAAGGAGAGAAGGCAAGGGTAAGGCCTGGAAGCGAGTCTTCTCTCCTGTCTTGCACTTTTTTCAGTGGGAGAAACTTGAGGTGGAATGAAAACACTGAAGGGGTTGGCTGTAAGGGAGCCCAGTGGTCACTGCCCCCCTGGCCCACAGGAGTAGAGATCAGCACTCCTGGGAACCATGGACTTCTTCCTTTCGATGCAGGCCCTGTGGCGGCAACCAGCAGTGGTAGGAAAGAGCTCTTGACCACAGTGTTATGATTTAGGGAACTCAGGGAACTAGGATTACCCTAGTTTTCAGGGTAAGTAAGGACACTTGAAGAGCCTGTTCCGGAAGAAAAGCCCAGAAATAGACTAGGTGTCGATAGAGGTGAGGGAAAAGCAGGCGTTTGCCCAGAGATGGCATGGTGGAGCCAGCCCCCTCCATGCTGGCTGCACCCCTGTGGCCTGGGCTATTGTGGCTTTACCAGCTGAGCCACTTTCTCCCATCCCCATGTTCTCAGTGATTTCCCAAGACATTTCTGGTGTCCTTTGGGAGTGGAATCATGTGGGTTTTTAAAGGAACTGCTGCAAAAAATAGACCCTGATCTGAGGGCAGGGGCCGATGGGAGGCCACTGAGCCCTCAGGAGTGTCTGAAAGCTCAGAGGATTCTCGTCTGGGCTCTGTGGGGGAAGCCCCGTAAGGTAGTGCCTCTGGTCTTTGGTCAGCCTGACAGAGTGAGAGGCCCAGGGAAAGTACCTGGGGCTTCCAGAATATACCAAATTCAGAAGCCCACATTCACCCCGACTGTGCTTGGAGCAATCCTGAAAGTGCACTCCCAAGAGCTTGTTCCAGCCCATTCCTTTATTCTGGAAATAATTCTTGGTATTGAAAGGAAAACTGGGGCCGGGCGCGGTGGCTCAAGCCTGTAATCCCAGCACTTTGGGAGGCCGAGACGGGCGGATCACGAGGTCAGGAGATCGAGACCATCCTGGCTAACACGGTGAAACCCCGTCTCTACTAAAATACAAAACTAGCCTGGCGAAGTGGCGGGCGCCTGTAGTCCCAGCTACTCGGGAGGCTGAGGCAGGAGAATGGCGTAAACTCGGGAGGCGGAGCTTGCAGTGAGCTGAGATCTGGCCACTGCACTCCAGTCCGGGCGACAGAGCGAGACTCCGCCTCAAAAAAAAAAAAAAAAAAAAAAAGAAAGGAAAACTGGGACAAAGGGAGCTTGAGGAAAATGAAAACAAACAAACTGGAGATGTGCTATTTGGCCTTAACCCAAACAGATGTGCTGTTTGGCCTTAACCCACGTGGAAATTCGTAAACTCCGTCAGGATTTCCCTGTGCATGGTGGTGAAATCATGTAGGGAAAAAAAATTCACCATGTAATCTCTTTAGACGTCACAAAAGAAAAAGAAGGTTATCTTGCTCCCTAAAGGCTGTAAAAAGAATAAGTAAAGTGGCTGTAGAGGCCTAGTCTTTTCAGGACAGTGTCCAGATTGAGAGCCCATCTCCTGAAGCGCAGTCTGGGGAAAATCCCTTCCTGCCCTCCTGCAGGTCCTTAGGGTCCCAGACCGAGACAGTCACTTTCCCAACAGTGTCTCAACTCAGCATACACTCCCCTCTTGAGCACAGAGCCCCAGAGGGAGAAAAACAAATGTGTCGAGAAGAATCTTACTAAGATGTAGTTAATGAAAATGTAGTGTATTGAGGGGAGTGGAGGTGTCCCAGGTGAGGGCTAAGCCAGGCAGGATTTTTGGGGAAGGCACTGCCGAAATCACCACCTGAGTTCAACACTGGGTGCTTCTGGGCGCTCCAAAGTTGAGGTGCCAACCATGGGAAGTACAGTCCCCCTGCCCTGGCCCAGGTTCAAAGCGCCAAGTAGCCACAACTCAGAATGCCTGCACATTCCCCTCCTAGCCTTATATTTTCTCTCTGGTTTCCTCCCACGACAGTTTGACTTTGGGGACACCATGGTCCACCAGGCCATCCACACCATCGAGTACTGCCTGGGCTGCATCTCCAACACTGCCTCCTACTTGCGGCTCTGGGCCCTCAGCCTTGCTCATGCGCGTGAGTACGCCTCTCCGGGCTCCGGAACTCTAGTTTCCCCCTCTGTGGTCGTACTTTCAGTTGGGGGGCTTAAGTAGAATGGAAATTACATGAAGGTTCTGGAATTATTCAGGTTCCTGAATGCAAGGAGAATGAGTACAGACAGGAGGCTCGGCACTTTTGCCAGGTTAGCTCTGCATGGTGGTCCCACTAAGGCAGTGGGAAGCCAGGGTCCAGGGAACCCTAGTGGGGGGATGGCAGAGCAAAATTCGTGCCTACGGCTGCCTCTTGCCAAACTGCACTGGATTTTGTGTCTCCCATTCCCCAGAGCTGTCTGAGGTGCTTTGGACCATGGTGATCCACATCGGCCTGAGTGTGAAGAGCCTGGCAGGAAGTTTGGCGCTGTTCTTCATCTTCGCTGCCTTTGCCACCCTGACTGTGGCCATCCTCCTGATCATGGAGGGCCTCTCGGCCTTTCTCCATGCACTGCGCTTACACTGGTGAGGGGCAGTAGGGCAGGGCGGGCATCGGGGTGGATGTGTCCTTAGCTGTGGTGAGAGGGCAGCTTTTCTCCCAACACAGCCCTGCAGCTCTGTGCAGGAAACATGAGCCGGCCCTGCACTAGCTTTACCTCAGGACACTCCAGCACCAGCTTTGCCACTGAGTTTCAGAAAATGATCACAGAAAAGCACAGCTCAGCCTTCCCTAGACTCTAGGGAGAGGTCCCTGGTGAATGGTGTCAGGTCCTGCTCTCTGCCTTTAACTGTCCCCAGTGCTCCTGATTTTGGCTTAGAGGGGCTGCTGGGGTCGTAGGGTTTCTGGTTTTCTCTCTGGTGTGTAACTCTTCTGTCTTCAGAACAGTGGAAGCAGCTCTGGAATGGATGGATGTTAAGTGCAGGAAAGGCTAGAGCACACTGCACCCCAGCTTTGCCCTCTTTGTTCTGTCATTGTGCCAGGGGTCTTTGAGTTGGACCCTTGGCAGCTCCATTGTGGGCTGGGGGGATTCCTGGCTCTATAGGGTGGAGGTTGGTACACTCACGAAGCTTCTTCAGAAGGGCAGGTTTGGGGTGGTTCTGTTTGTTTTCTTTAATGGACTCCTAATGGCTCTGTGTGGAGAGAGCATGAGTTCAGCCTCTGGGACTGGGAGAGCGGGGGTGTAGTCTGGGCTGTGACCACCTCAAACCAGGGTTGCCAGATTTAGCACATAAAAATACAGTGTGGCCGGGCGTGGTGGGTCACGCCTGTCATCCCAGCACTTTGGGAGGCTAAGGCAGGTGAATCACCTGCCTCAGGAAGTGATTCGAGGTCAGGAGGAGGTCGGCAATTCGAGACCAGCCTGGCCAGCATGGTGCAACCCCATCTGTACTAAAAATGCAAAAATTAACCAGGTGTAGTAGCACATGCCTGTAATCCCAACTACTTGGGAGGCTGAGGCAGGAGAATTGCTTAAACCCAGGAGGTGGAGGTTGCAGTGAGCCAAGATTCTGCCACTGCATTCCAGCCTGGGCAACAAAGCAAGACTCTGTCTCAAAAAAAAAAAAAAAAATACAGTGTGTATTTCACATAAACAACAGATAATTTTTTCAGTATGAGTATTTCCCAAATGTGCATGGGACATGCTTATACTAAAAACTGGGGCAGTCTGTATTTTCTGTGGCTGTTCCACCTCAGACTCCACTTCTTTGGGTCTCTATTTCCTCCTTTATGTTGTGATTCTCTTTTTTGGGGTCTCAAAACCCCAGTTCTCTGGAAGTTCTGGCCCCTCTCCCCAGAGAAGCACTCACACCCTCCTCCTGTTTTACAAGCATAGGGCTCTGACTCACTGGTGTGCCTTAGAGGCCCCTGGATGGGATGCTCTGTGTTCATGAGCCCAAGGCCAGAAGAAGACTATGAATGTTCTCTTCGTTCTCCAAACCTGAAGAAAATCCAGGATCTGAACCTGAGAAACTCCTTCCCCACTCCCCTTTATCTTTGATTTTCTCATGGTTGGGTGACCCCTGAGCCTCCTCAAAGATTCAGCTGTGGGTTTTTCTGAGTGATGGGCGGAGAGTGAGGCATGGAAGGGCAAGACGTGGCTGGGGTGCACTCTTCTTCAGAAACCCTGCTGTGTCAGTAGACGTAGCTTCCTCTGGCCTGGCTGTCTTCCGTCTGGCCTCCCTCCTCCCCACCCAGCTCATCTGGCTGGCCCCCCTATTCTCAGCTTATCAGCCGACCCCCCTCCCCCGAGCACACTTCCTCAGCCCTCCTCAGTGCACGAGAAACCTCTGAGGATTCACTTTTTCTTGCCCCTTGGTCTCCTTCCTTTTCTTTTCACTCCTGTCCCTTGAGCCCTGGGTTTGAGGGAACAGTGACCACCTCACCTTGATTCCAGCCCACGTGGGTAGCCAGTCATCTCCTTCCTGGGCAGGGCGGGAGCAAGGCACTGTTGCAGAGCAAGGTCGCCTGGGCCTGAGTCTGGTTTTGTTGCCAGAGGATTGCTTCCTCCTCAGGCTCACCTGTGGCCTCCCCGTGTCTTCCCATGTCCCCCTGAACTGAAGTGATGAGTGACAGGACAGCAGGCTTCCGAATCGGGCGACCTGGGTTGGAATTCCAGCTCTGTCACAGCAGGGAGGGGACCTGAGCAGAACATTCACTGCCAAGGTTACTGTGAGCAAGCAGGAAGTAATGCACACACCAAGTGCTGCCACAGCAAAAGCAGGTGCTCCAGGATGGGTCGTGGCTGCTCTGCTTAAAAGTGGGATGCCCTTGCTGGGTACCGTGGCTCACACCTGTAATCCCAGCATTTGGGGAGGCCAAGGCAGGCGGATCACCTGAGATCAGGAGTTCGAGACCAGCCTGGCCAACGTGGCTAAACCCCATCTCTACTAAAAATGCTGGGCGTCGTGGTGGGTGCCTGTAGTCCCAGCTATTTGGGAGGCTGAGGCAGGAGAATCGCTTGAACCCAGGAGATGGAGGTTGCAGTGAGCCGAGATTGCGCCACTGCACTCCAGTCTGGGCGACAGACCAAGACTCCGTCTCAAAAAAAAAAAGTGGGATGCCCTGGAGAGAGGGTGTCTGCCTGGGGTCCCCCATAAAGAAACTGCTTTTAACCTGTCCAGAATGAGAGGAGACCCCACAGAAGGCAGAGGGATACCATCAGAATGCCCTCAGGTGCTGTTTGCAAGGAACACCTCCCCGTATATGTCGTATTTATTTTGGCAATAGGAGTATTGGGTAGGAGAGGAATAAACAGTGCAAACCTCCTTTGTGTAGCTTCCAGATTCTCGTCTTTGGAGGGCTGTCCCTGCGACATGAGTGGGGCGCCTCCCCCACCACTAAAACAGGAGTGAATGAAGTTGGTGGTTGTGTGCCGCCTCCTGGCACAATGCAGCTGTGCGTCCAGGATGCCTGGATCTTCCCTGTGGCCCAGGACTGCAGGAGGCATTCTGAGCTGTGGCCCTCTTACCAGGGTGGAGTCTCTAGGGCTGCTGAACCAGCTGTAGGGATGGTGCTGCTATTCTTCCTGGCATCCAGCGTAGGCATCTTCATATTTCCCACTTTATCCCTGCTATTTCCTGATTCAAGGGCTGCCCCATTATACAAGCTCTGGGTCTCTTCAGTGGGGACAATGAGAAAAACATTTGATTCAATAACATATAAACCACTAGTGTGAGATTCATGCAGCGTCATAGGAAGGGGGGCGATGTGTTTGAAAACAGTGAGCAGGTTAAGGTATTAATTCTTACCTTAATTCTGTCTCCTGAGTTTTCTCTCTCTTTTCCTCCCTCCTGCCACATGAAGGGTGCTTGGCTTCTTACCTACCGTAATTAGACATCTTTTCTTCTTCAGAGAAGGCATGAGACAGGGATTTGATTGTAGTTATCACTGTAAACATCAAACTGATTTGTATGCAGAACATACAAATCAGTTTTGTATGTTTGGAAGGTTGCCCCAGGGCCTACCTTTCAAGGAACCTGGTCTCTCCTTACCTAGCAAATTCCACATACACATAGATGTACACCCACCTGTATACTCACAGATTGGGTGGCGATTAAAGGGACAGAATCGGGGACCAACTTCTTGATAGGAATGCGTGTTGCCATGGCATGACAGCATGGAGCAGTTGAGGGAATGGCTGCCCAGGAGAACTCAGAACTCTTAAAATGTAGTTCCAGGCTGCCCTCATTGCCCTGATGTTCAGGCTATCAGACGGATGTGTGTTCTAGGCCCTGAGCTGCACAGAGAGTGGCAGAATGGGCTAGATAAACAGGTCAGCCCAGAATTGTATTTCCAAACTGCCTGCCCTCAGTCACAACCCCCACCAGGAAAGGGAAGTGGCCCCAAGACTCCTTCCTCCTTCACCCACTCGAGGAAACAAGAGTTCCTGTTACGTGGCAGGAATGATGTCTTTTGGTCCCAGTTAATCCCTCTGAGTCACCAGGTGGCCTTTGCCAAGTGCTGGAGCTGGAAGAGATGATAGAGACACTCATCTGGTTTCCTGAGGCTCTCCTCACAGCTGTTGAATTCTAGAGGTGCATTTCAGTGGCTTGGGGCATGGCGAGACCTTGGAGTCTCCCTGAACAGAGCAGTGGAGAGGCCCAAAAACAAGGAAGAACCTAGGATGGCAGATGGGGCCCTCCTTGCCCCAGGGAACTTCATGTTTGTACTTTCTCAAGAAGCACGCCTTTCCCCAGTTCAGCAGGAGAGGGTGGGGAGACTGGCAGGGAAATTGCTTTCCAGCTTTGTGCTGGGTGGTTGGGGTGAGGGTGGCCAGGGAAGGAGGTAAAATCAGGCTGACCTCAAGATAGACCCGAGATGTCCCAGTTCTGGCCACTCTAAGTCTCTAAAGCAGCAGCTGGTGGGAGGGGCAGTATTGGGCAGTATGTCGGGGAGGCCACCTGTCTGCTCACACAGTACAATTGATGTGCCCCTCCCGGGCATATATCCCTCTTCCTCCTTGCTAGGCCCCATGGGTAGATAAGGTGACTGGAGGGGTGCCAAGAAAAGGGTGGTGCCCCCACAGGCATCTGAAAACAAAGCTGCTGCTGCATTTGACTAGTTTGGAGATTAGAATGGTTTTGTGATTAGCCAGGCAGGGGGTGGGGTCAGAGTTCTGGACATCTCACTGGATTTGGGGGTCAGCATACCCTACCAAGGCTGACATTCACTCCTAGGTAATGGCCTGGGACCCTCAGGTGACTTGTGCACTCTCTGGCTGTGTATTGTTGAATGAAAAGGGGACATGTAAATCTCTTTTCAACTGTTCTGAAATAACCCTTGCCACATGGGAACACAGTCTATTAAATATGAAGAATTCAAACCTAACACAAGTGGGTGAGAAGCAGGAACCTACCGCTAGGCCCCACTGCATTCTCTCAGAGGTGGTCTCAGTAACTGGAACTTGGAGAAGTCGTTTTGGTGGGACATGGGTGAATCCAGGTCCTCGTTTGGAATTGCTCTGGCAGGAACCCTGAGCTAACGTCAGTTGGAAGCTCTGTGTCCTCCCCTCCTGAGTCCTGTTTTTCCTGGAAAACCTTGACCCACCCCTGTGGAATGTGGGGATGTGTGGGAGAAAGCCGACTGCTTTTACTCCCACTCAGAAAATTCTGTTGTGTCTTCTCCAAGGGGGTGCTCCTCAGCCTGCACCCCAGTGAAGGGCCTCTGAGGAGCTCCCAATCCCACTGGCAAACTGTCTGTCACCTTTGGTCCCCAGCCACCTCCCAGCCCCTGTTCTCTTAATTCCTGCTTCTTGGCTTGGAGGGAGGAAGCTCTGTTTGTAAAGACTGAGTTAGGGAACTCAAGGGTTCCTGAAGCTTTAAAGCGCCTCAAAGCCCTCACCCTGCACATGACCTGTCACCTGGAGCCTGCCACAGCCCCACCCCTGCCTGTTCTTACAGGCGCTCCGGTGCCTCCAGGGTCACACAGCACCATGTGGAAACTATTCCTCAGGGCAGCTCTCCTTGGCCTTTTTATTCTCTGAATCATGCATTTTTCTGCCCTTATTTGGTGTGGTTTGGTTGCTGGGCAGCTGTCCAGGGTGAGTTTGTAGGAGGAAGCACAGCCAAGCAGCCCAGCTCTGCTTGTGGGACAGTCTTCCTCCCACCCTCCCTGAGAGTGAAAGGGCCCCACAGAGACTATCAGGCATGGATGTGGAACTGCTGGGAAGGGAGCTCAGGCTTTTTTTTAGTCCTCAAGAGAAGAATTCTTTCTGAGATGTTTTGTGGTTGGAGAATATTTTGCCATTGCTTTGAGAAGACTTCCCCTCCTAACTCCCCCTCTTTCCTGGGAATTTCCTTCCTTAAATGGAAAGCCTTCAACATTCACTCCAAGCTCGCCCTTCTAGCTCCCCCCAGGAAAAATAACAAGCAAACAGAGGTGCTTGCCCAGGGTCCTTGGAGGGGGCTTCCCTTAGAGGTGGGCTGTGTGATCCCCTGCCAGGAGGGGGCGTTGGGGGCCACTTCTTCATGAACAATGTTAGGCTCAAGCTAACTGAACTTTTTTTGCACATGCCTCTCTACAGAGAGCTGTGCATAAACACACACTGCTCGGCAGGACAGAGCAAGACTGGGAACTGAGGGCACATCCCTTCCTCCGTACATCGAACTCTTACTGAGGCGAGTCCCAGGCCTTAAAAGTGGGATCTCTGCACTCTGGGCTTTCTCCAGCTCCCCCGGGGAAGGGAGGCTTGGGGCGAGGTGGGCATGGGGCATCTTTCTGGCCCACCTGTGAAGTCCCAGAAAGTTTCACAAAGTTTCTATTGAATGATAGCGTTCTTCTCTTTCTCCAGGGTTGAGTTCCAGAATAAATTCTACAGTGGGACCGGTTTCAAGTTCCTACCCTTCTCCTTCGAGCATATTCGGGAAGGGAAGTTGGAAGAGTGAGCCCCTGTGAGGGCCGTGTGCCCCATGCTGCCCTCCCCACCTCCCTCCACAGTGATCAGCTGTGCTTCTCTGCCTGTGGTTGTGAGCTGTGGGCACCAGCTCATTCGTGGCACCCGTCTGTGAGTCATTTAGATAGAATAGTCCTCCCTGGGCCTCCCATCACCCCTAGCTTTGTGTGTAGTGTAGTGATTTTCTCGCGGTCACTCATACCCACTGGGCACCAACCTTGCCCTCTTAGCTTCCATCCATCCAGACAGCCCTTCCCGCCTCCTGGTGGTGAGCCAGTCTGCATTCCCATGCCCTCCCAAAGTCCTTTCATCTTCCCCGTGCATTGTAGATGGAAGGAGCACCCGTGACATTCATATCTAGACTTTGAGTTCCCTGCATCTGCCACTGTAATTTCTAGCAGGAGTAGTAGGGGGAAGCAATACAGGTTCTCCTCTAGAAGGGGACACTGGTAACATGTCCCACTCTTGGGTTAGCAGGGGTGGGTCCAGGAAGGTGATATTTGCGTCCTTTGCCCACCCCCCTCTCGTGCTTGTTAATCAGGCATTCAGCTGGACCCAACTAGGCCATCATGAGTGGCTTCTCCCTGTCACCCCCAGGGGTCATAGGATATGTATCTCCCTGACCCCACCCTGCGCTCCCACCCTCTCCTCTCTCCCCGTTCATGTCTTGTACTACATAGCACAGCCGGGAGTGCTTGCAACAGAGGCCTTGGCTGCTCCGCAGTGCACAGGGCTTCCCTCCCCCAGGGTTGGCTTCTTCCCAGGCCTTGCATGGGCCCTGCCCACAAGTGTACCCTCAGGCCAAGGGTGCAGACTGATGCTCTTCCCTGGTGGAGACCCTGAGATCTTCCCCACCCGCAATCATGGTGTCTTCAGTGTGGGACTGGGGTCCTCTTGGTTCTGCCTGCAGCCTGCCTGGCTCTGCCCCCCAGTGACCCCTCCTCACCACACTGGCCCCAGGTCTCAGGAGGGGTGTCCTGGGCAGGGAAGGTCAGTGTCACTGATGGTTTGCTGTTTGGAAGCCACAGGGCTGCCGTGCATGTGGCTGTGAGGGCTGCACAGCCCTGCCAAGGGGCTTCCTCCACGTCACCCCGAACCTTATAATCATGTGCTGGTGTGGCAGCCCCGGCTAAGTTAATCCCCACTGCTTTCAGTGGTAGAAAGAATTCCCTGAGTGGGCCAGGCTGGTGTCCTCCTCCCACCCTGGCTTTTCTGAGTGAGCTGCCTGGAGCCCTCATCCCCTCTCTCAGGCTGGGCTGGCCCTGGGCGGGGCCACTGTGTGCTTGTCCACTGTGACCTGACCCGACCTTGTGCAGCCCCCTGTCCTGGTATCCCGGGTTTTTGTGATGATCTTTGCTGTGTTTCCAGTGGGGTTTGAAGCATAGTTCAGGGAACCCTGCCCAAGGCCCTCCTGTTCAGACATTCCTATGTTGAATAAAGTGTGTTTGACTCCCCCAGAGAAGCTGCCTGTCACTGTGCCCACAGCCCGTGTCACTCCAGGCTCAGCCGTCTTGAGCCCCTTTGGACCCCCAACCTTTGCCTCCCTCCTCCAGCATTGCTGCTTTTCCGTGTGTCAAAGGCCACTGCTGCAGTGGGCCTGGCTGGGCAGTTGGTTTGGGAAATTCTCACCTTGTTCCAAGTTTCCCAGGCACCTTCCCACTCACAGGATCCAAGTCAGCTCTGCAGATACTACCTATGGGAGGAGGGGACTGGGCGGCCCATCTTCATCTCCCCTTCACTCATTGCACATCCAGACAGCATGGGGGCAGAGGAGCACTGGGTATCTCCCCACCCGCCTCTCCCTGTTCTCCAAGTGTGCCCTCCAGGGCCCAGTGGCCTGGCTATTTTGAGCCCTGACACCCCTGGCCTTAGTGTAAGTGGAGGCTCCACACAAATTCCTCAGGGCAGCTGGGGAATGTGAGGTGCTGGGATTGGCAGGTGGCAGGACAGAGAGCAGGCAGACCGTCCAGGGCGGCAAGCCGGGCACGAGGTCCCCTCCCCACTGCCTAGTGAGGCACTGCATTCTCGGTGCCCTCCCTCTTCACTCCTCCCTCCAGAGGCCTCCAGGGCAGGGGCTGCCCAGGAATGTGACCTGGGCAGGCTGACCACCACTGCCCCCAGACAGGTGAAGGGGCCGCAACCCCTACAACCCCGTTTGTTCCATGTTCCAGCCTACCCTGAAGCCCTTCCTCCTCCCTAACAGTGCCGCCTGTCCCTGGAGTCGGCCCTGAGGGGCCCACCCCACCCAGCTCCTCAAATATAAGGTCTCCAGTGGATACTCTGGTCAGGGAGCTCTCAGCTTCTGCTCGGTGGGAAGGGAAGGCCTCATAAGAATAGATATTTGGAATCAGTGAATTTGAATTGAGAGTCCAGGAATAAATCCTAACATTTATGGTCACTTGATTTTTGATAAAGGGGTCAAGATAATTCACTGAGGAAAAGATCTTTTTCAACAAATGACACTGGTACAATGGGGTTTCCACATGCAGAGGAACAAATTTGGGCCACTACCCCCACCATATGCAAAAATTAACTCAGAGTGGATTCCAGACTTAAAATGTAAGTGAAAACTATAAAACTCTCAGGGGAAACCATAGGAGTACATCTTCCTAACCTTGAGTTAGCCAGTGATTTCTAGATGACACCCAAAGCACAAGTGATACAAAATAAAAAATACATAGATAAGTTAGGCTTCAGCAAAATTTAAAGCTTTTGTGCTTCGCCGGGCACGGTGGCTCACACCTGTAATCCCAGCACTTTGGGAGGACAAGGCAGGTGGATCACCTGAGGTCAGGAGTTCAAGACCAGCCTGGCCAACATGAAGAAACCCTGTCTCTACTACAAATACAAACAGCCGAGTGTGGTGGTGCATGCCTGTAATCCCAGCAACTTGGGAGGCTGAGGCAGGAGAATTGCTTGAACCCAGGATTCAGAGGTTGCAGTGAGCCAAGGTCATGCCATTGCACTCCAGCCTGGGCGACGAGTGAAACTCTATCTTTTTTTTTTTTTTGAGACGGAGTCTTGCTCTGTTGCCCGGGCTGGAGTGCAGTGGCCGGATCTCAGCTCACTGCAAGCTCCGCCTCCCGGGTTTACGCCATTCTCTCGCCTCAGCCTCCCGAGTAGCTGGGACTACAGGCGCCCGCCACCTCGCCTGGCTAGTTTTTTGTATTTTTTTAGTAGAGACGGGGTTTCACCGTGTTAGCCAGGATGGTCTTGATCTCCTGACCTCGTGATCCACCCGCCTCGGCCTCCCAAAGTGCTGGGATTACAGGCTTGAGCCACCGCGCCCGGCCGAAACTCTATCTTGAAAGAAAAAAATGTTTGTGCTTCAAAGGTTAGAATCTAGAAACTGAAAAGACAACCCTCATAGAAGAAAATATTTGTAGATCATTTATCTGATAAGGGACTTGTATCTAGAATATATAAGTAACTCTTACACCCAATAATAAAAACAACTCAGTTTTTTTAAATAGGCAAAGGGTTTGAATAGGCATTTCTCCAAGTAAGCTATATGAATGGCCAATAAAGCCATGAAAAGATGTTCAACACCATTAGTCATTACAGAAATGCAAATGAAACCCACAAGGAGGTATCACATCACACCCACTAAAAGGCAATAAGAAAAATACAGGTGTTGTGCGGGGGGCGGTGGCTCACGCCTGTAATCCCAACACTTTGGGAAGCTGAGGCGGGCGGATCACGAGGTCAGCAGATTGAGACCATCCTGGCTAACACGGTGAAACCCCATCTCTACTAAAAATATAAACAATTAGCCGGGCATGGTGGCGGGTGCCTGTAGTCCCAGCTACCTGGGAGGCTGAGGCAGGAGAATGGCGTGAACCTGGGAGGCGGAGCTCACAGTGAGCTGAGATCGCGCCACTGCACTCAAGCCTGGATGACACAGCAAGACTCCGTCTCAAAAAAAAAAAATTACAGGGAGAAATTGGAACCCCAATTCACTGCTGGTGGGAATGTAAAATGGTGCAGCTGCTTTGGAAAGCAGTCTGGCAGTTCCTCAAAATATTAAACAGAATTGGCCAGGCACAGTGGCTCATGCCTGTAATCCCAGCACTTTGGGAAGTCCAGGTGGGTGGATCATGAGGTCAGGAGTTCAAGACCAGCCTGGCCAAGATGGTGAAACCCCCATCTCTACTAAAAATACAAAAATTAGCCGGGTGTGGTGGCAGGTGCCTATAATCCCAGCTACTCAGGAGGCTTAAGCAGGAGAATCTCTTGAACCCAGGCGGCAGAGGTTGCAGTGAGCCAAGATCACGCCACTGTACTCCAGCTCAGATGACAGAGTGAGACTCTGTCTCAAAAAAATATATTAAACAATTAACCTAAGACCCAGCAATTCCACTTTCTTATCTACCCAAGAAAAATGAAATCATACCCACAAAAACTTGCACACAAATGTTCATGGCAGCAGCATTCATAATAGCCCCAAAATGGAAACAGCCCAATGTCCACCAGCTGATAAATGGATCAATAAAAGGTGGGCTGGGCATGATGGATATTATTCTACAATTAACAGGAATGAGGTACTGATAAATGCTACAACATGAATGGACCTCAAAAACCAGCCACAGAAGACCAACAATGTATGATTCCATGTATCTGGAATGTCTAGAATAGACAAACCCATAGACACAGAGTTGGTAGATGCCAGGACTGGGTGCCGAATGGGGCTGGGGAGAGAGTTACAGTGGGGAGTGACTCCTCAGGAGTATGGAGTTTCTTTTTGAATGATGAAAATGTAAAGTTAGGCTGCTGATGGCTGCACAATTATGTGAATATACTAAAACCCATTGAATTGTACACTTTACATTGGTAAATTTTTTTTTTTTTTAAGATGGAGTCTTGCTCTGTTGCCCAGGCTGGAGTACAGTGGCACGATCTTGACTCACTGCAACCTCCACCTCCCGGGTTCAAAGGATTCTCCCACCTCAGCCTCCTGATTACCCAGGATTACAGGTGCGCACCACCACACCCTGCTAATTTTTTTTTTTTTTTTTCTGAGATGGAGTTTCACTCTTGTCGCCCAGGCTGGAGTGCAGTGGCACCATCTTCACTCACTGCAACCTCTACCTCCCAGGTTCAAGTGGTTCTCCTGCCTCAGCCTCCTGAGTAGCTGGGATTATTGGCATGTAGCACCACACCCTAATTTTTGTATTTTTAGTAGAGATGAGGTTTCGCCATGTTGGCCAGGCTGGTCTCGAACTCCTGACATCATGTGATCTGCCTGCCTTGGCCTTCCAAAGTGCTGGGATTACAGGCATGAGCCACCGGGCCCAGCCTTACATTGGCAAATTTTATGGCATATAATCTGAATAAAATGGGAGTGGCCTAGGGCTTCCTTGGGAAGAAATTCCTCCCATGCCTCTCTGATGAACTGTGAGGAAGCAGGGCCAGTGAGTCCTTGGCTAGACTGAGTTCTTAGAATCCAGTTGCCTTGGGCTGCTTCCAGCTAAAGATGGGTTGACCAAGATTGAGCTGTGGAGTGTGCAGGAAGTCCTAAAGCCCTGTGGTAGGGGGTGGGGAACAGGATGGCTGCATCCATTTGTTCCTGGGGTTTTTTTGTTTGTTTTTGTTTTGTTTTGTTTGAGATGGAGTTTTGCTCTTGTTGCCCAGGCTGGAGTCCAATGGCGCGATCTTGACTCACTGCAACCTCTGCCTTCCAGGTTCAAGCGATTCTCCTGCCTCAGGCTACCAAGTTGCTGGGACTACAGGCGCCCACCACCACACCGGCTAATTTATTGTATTTTTAGTAGAGATGGTGTTTTGCCATGTTGGCCAGGCTGGTCTGTAACTCCTGACCTCAAGTGATCCACCCATCTCGGCTTCCCAAAGTGCTGGGATTACAGGCATGAGCCACCGCGCCTGGTCATTTCCTTCTGTTTTTGTTTGTTTGTTTGAGACAGAGTCTCGCTCTGTCACCCAGGCTGGAGTGCAGTGGTGTGATCTCAGCTCACCGCAAGCTCCGCCTCCCGGGTTCACGCCATTCTCCTGCCTCAGCCTCCTGAGTAGCTGGGACTACAGGCGCCAGCCACCACACCTGGCTAATTTTTTGTATTTTTAGCAGAGAAGGGGTTTCACCGTGTTAGCCAGGATGGTCTCGATCTCCTGACCTCATGATCTGCCCACCTTGGCCTCCCAAAGTGCTGGGATTACAGGCGTGAGCCACCACACCCGGCCGCTCCTGTTTTTAAGAGATGTGCCCTTTACCTTGATCCCCCTCTTGTGGAACCCCAAGGACCCCAGACGTGTGTCTGATGAGTCTGTGCTCCTGTCCAGGAAATGCCCCTCATCTTGAGGTCCTAGAACCAGTGTGGGAGAGGGTGGCCTTGGCATCCTTGGCCTGGGGAGTCCCAAGCTTTGTAGAGATAGGGGACAAGTCTATCACCACCTTCACTGGATGGGATTGCACTTCTTTCTGCCCCAGGAACCTTGGGTAGAGGGGGCATTGGACCTCAAAGCCAGCTGGCAGCCTCAGTGTTTCAGATCAAAGTGGCCTGCCTCCTCAATGCCTCAGCCTACCCAAGGCATGTCCTAGGTGTGGGCTGCTCTCTGGTGGCCAGATAGGGAAGGACTCATTCCTCCTTTGGCAAGGTGGGCTGGGATCTGAGCTGGGCTGTGTGATAGGCAGGCAACTAGATTAGATGGACAGAGACTAAGCAATCCTGGGGTATTCTGGAGTGCATGAGCAGAGGGGTAGGCTAGCCAGGAGCAAAAGATGAGATGGGCTGGAGAGCATGCAGAGAACCCAGCCAACTTGCTTCACACACACTACTGGAAAAGTAATGAGTTGTGTCACATAGTAAAGGATCAGGCCGGGTGCAGTGGCTCATGCCTGTAATACCAGCACTTTGGGAGGCTGAGGTGGGTGGATCACCTGAGGTCAGGAGTTCAAGACCAGCCTGGTGAAACCCCATCTGTACTAAAAATAGAAAAATTAGCCAGGCGTGGTGGTGCATGCCAGTAGTCCCAGCTAGTCTGGAGGCGGAGACAGGAGATGGCGCCACTGCACTCCAACCATCGGGGACAGAGCCAGACTCCATTTCAAAAAAAAAAAAAAAAAAGAGGATCGAACAGTACTAAAGGCTCTATTATCAAAAAACAAAAACAAAAAAAAGGCTTTCACTCAAAATGTCAAAATGTGAATCTTCCCCCCCACACACAACCACTGTTTACAGAGCCTTAAAATAAAAAAAAAAAAAAACAAGCAAACAAACAGATGATAATGTGTTATCTTACTCTGTCGCTCTGTTGCCTGACCTGGAGTGCTGTGGTGCCATGTGGGCTCACTGCAACCTCGACCTCCCAGGTTCAAGCGATCCTCCCCTCTCAACCTCCTGAGTAGCCAAGACCGCAGGTGCATGCCACCATGCCAGGCTAATCTTTGTATTTTTTGTAGAGAAGGGGTTTTGCCATGTTGCCCAAGCTGGTCTTGGACTCCTAGACTCAAGTGATCCACCTGCCTCAACCTCCTAGGATCAAGGGCCACTGCAATGGGCTAGACTTTTTTTTTTTTTTTTAAGTCAGAGTCTTGCTTTGTTGCCTGGCCTGGAGTGCAGTGGTGTGATTGTGGCTCACTGCAGCCTTAAACCCCTGGGCTCAAGCCATCCTCCTGTCTCAGCCTCCTGAGGAGCTAGCTGGGACCACAAACACAGGTCTCTGTGCCCATTTTTGTAGAGACGGGGTTTCTCCATGTTATCCAGGCTGGTCTCGAACTCTTGGACTCAAGTGGTCCACCTGCCTCAGCCTCCCTAAGTGCTGTGATTACAGGTGTGAGTCACCACATCTGGCACACCTGGTGCAGTCCTTCTAGAGAGTCGGCCACTCCCAGCCCTGAGCAGCCTTTCTCAAGCTCTCCCTGATCAGATAGGCAGCCTGACAAGTTGCATTGCCTGGGGGAGAGCAGCAAGAACTCTGCTCTGGGAGTCAGGAGTTCTGGTTCTAGCCCAGAGCTGCTTTCCTTACTAGTTAGTGATCTTGCCCAAGTCACTTCCTGTCTCTGGCTGTATTTCCCAATCTGTAAAATTGTTACTGGAAAGGGGTCCCAATCCAGACTCAAAGAAAGGTGAAGAGAGCAAAATCACACCCCTCCAGACAAAAAGTTCTTATCTGAGCAATTTAGATAAGGAGCAATCCAAGGAGCAAAGACCACCTGTTGACCATCAAATAGGCAATCTGGAGGCAAAACTCCTTGTGTGGGGAATTTGAAAGTAATCAAGGCCAGGCATGGTGGCTCACACCTGTAATCCTAGCACTTTGGGAGGCCGCCAAGGCAGGTGGATCACTTGAGGTCAAGAGTTAGAGATCAGCCTGGCCAAACATGATGAAACACAGTCCCTACAAAAATTAGCTGGGCATGATGGTACACACCTGTAATCCTAGCTACTCAGGAGGCTGAGACAGAAGAACTGCTTGAACCAGGAGGTGGAGGTTGCAGTGAGCTGAGATCAGGCCACTGCTCTTCAGCCTGGGCGACAGAGGGAGACTGTCTCAAAAGAAAAAAACAAAAAAAAAAACTTCCCTAGTATTTAAAATTGGCATCTGATTCCAAGCCTCTTTCAACTTTTATAAGTA